>NC_051185.1:106110078-106190077 GCF_013339695.2 Rhipicephalus sanguineus | reverse complement strand
TTGCATGCGTATCTACCAAACTGCCAAATCTTGTATTTATATAACTTTTCAGTAAAGAGATATGATCAGGCTAAGTTCAAGAAAACACCGAACAATGAAAACTTCTGACGACAATTAAAAAAAAACCCCATTTTTTAAATTTCTTAAACTCTTTCCACGTATTCTCCTCCACATCAGCTTTCACAATCATTAAAAACATGTTGCATAATGTCGTTGCACTAATAGTTACGGCCCCTCCAAAGAGACCCTTAGGCAAGGATGGGCCAATCCGACTTCTTGCCCAGCAAGTGTATAAAATGCAGGCAGGATTGAATTTCTTTTTATTAAAAGGCCAGCAGGTACCTAAAAAGGTGTCGCCGGCACTGAAGACGTTAAGTTTGAAATTATTTGGTCACTGCAGCGGCCACGAGCCTGGAGCTACCGAGTAGGCGCGCGCGCACCCGAGATGCTCGTTGTAAGAGACGGCGCAGTGAGAGCTCGTTCTCGCGTCCTTAGACCGATTGAGTTCGAAACAGCAACACCTCTCGGGTGACTTGAACGCACGTGCACTGGAGCTTCGCTATTCTATCCGCCCTCTGTTCGCATCTCAGCTAGGCGCTGATAACACGGCGGAGATGGAAGCAAGATGAAAACTCTATAAGGGAGCTATGAGCGCTCGCTTCACGCACGCTGCTGCCACAGAAACTGCGCTGCGCCAGTTGCGATCAGTGGAAAGCATGAACGTGGCGCTCCAGTGGCAAAGCAAAATATGGATTGTCAAAGGAAAGAAAAGCAAAACTATCGGTAACCGGTTGCGCTTGCCTATCTTAGATGTCGGCAGCAAACGGCGTGAACTGGCCGCGCGTTCGGTGCGCTGTTCACACTTCATTCGGCGCGGATAGTTCTTGTGCTTTGCTCTTACTCTACTCCTCCTGTGCGTCTCATGACGAGAATAGCTCTGAATGAGTCTATTGTGGAAACTACCTTTCGAAGCACAAGAAGCTTAAAGGAGTACTGACACGAATTTAAAAAAAATTTCGGATTGTTGCTCTAAATAAAAATACTGGTGTCGAGAAACCTAAAACGACTATTGTCGTGCCTGGGGATGCATCCTATATATTTTAATTAGCGCCACCTTAAAAAGACACTTTCGGTTTCGATATCGAGGGGGTGGCTTCTCAGTGTCGTTTCATAGCAGTGTGACGTCACGGAGATACAGAAATTCGCGACGTACTAGCGGGAAATCCGTCATCTGCTCGTGGTGCAATAGACAACGATGAGTGAATTGTCGTCCAGTGACCCTGACAGTGATTTCTACGATTTAGGCTGCATGCAGGACGCAGAACTCGCGAAATCGGAGGAACTGTCTTGACTTGTCGGGATAATGTCCTTGCAGTGTGGCTGGCTTGCAAATGCTCAGCGACGAAAACTTCAAAGTCAAATTAAAATATTTTATACGTGTTCTCCGACTCCAGTGTGTGGGCAGCGTGGACACTGCATACCAACGAAGCAAAAAATGTCCTTTTTGCGATGTCTGAAAATCGTGTCAGTACTCCATTAATTAATGCAAAGAAGCCAAAATTTCGCAGAGTTACCTACCCAGACATAAATGCTTTGAAGGAACGTTTAACGCCCGAAAGATCAGTGAGTGTCAGTGAGACGGACTACTTGTGCTACGCGTGCTTTTGCTACCACTGCAATAAAAGATCTTCACGGAACGCACTGTATAACGATGACATTCTTATGGCCCCTGAAAAAGAAATCGACGCAATTAACCAGATCACTGCGACTACCGGTGCACGTGCGTTCAAGTCACCCGAGAGCTATTGCTGTTTCGAACTCAATAGGTCTGACGACGCGAAAACGAGCTCTCACTGCGCCGTCTCTTACAACGAGCATCTCGGGTGCGCGCGCGCCTGATCGGCAGCCCCGCGCTCGTGGCCGCTGCAGTGACCAAATATTTTCAAAATTAACGTCTTCAGTGCCGGCGACACCTTTTTAGGTACCTGCTGGCCTTTTAATAAAAAGAAATTCAATCCTGCCTGCATTTTATACACTTGCTGGGCAAGAAGTCGGAATTGCCCATCCTTGCCTAAGGGTCTTATTGGACTAAGGGTCCTTGCCTAAGGGTCCTTGCCTAAGGGTCTTATTGGGCCGTAACTATTAGTGCAACGATATTATGCAACATGTTTTTAATGATTGTGAAAGATGATGTGGAGGAGAATAAGTGGACAAAGTTTAAGAAATTTAAAAAATGGGGTTTTTTTTTAATTGTCGTCAGAATTTTCCATTGTTCGGTGTTTTCTTGAACTTAGCTCGATCATATCTCTTTACTGAAAAATTATATAAATACAAGATTTGGCAGTTTAGTAGATACGCATGCAAAGAACGTAATGCAGAATTTTTGTCGCTCTGCTACAAGGCTTTTATGAGATAAAGACCTTCAAAGTAAAGAAAATTTTGCCGATTGGGCCATTTTTGAGGTTTTTTATAAAAACATCTACACTACACATAAAAACTAAAAATACCTGAGCAGAAGCAAAAACATGCATATATTTAGGTAAATAAATTTCAGCTACCTAACTTTAATATATTTTGTGCAATTCATAACGAAAATTGGCCGAAACAGCAGAACGGATGAGCGCTCCACTCCACCTCTTCGTCATTGTTGATTTCCTGTGGTTCGAAAAAATTTTTGGCGGCAAAACAAATTGCGGATCTCTTCTTTCCACTCATCAGGCAATAATATATAAAATTTTGAAATAAATTTGAGAGGTCGACCAGCCATCGTTTGTTCGATCTTACGTGGAATCACCCGTATATGGCCCTCTTTTAAAGGGTCACATCAACTCTCTCTGGAGATCATCCTACACTCTTTGGAGAGTCGCGTGACCCACGAGAGAGTCACCGCGCCACTTGAAAGAGAGTCACATACGCGGCAAGTCGACAGTAGTCGCACACATACCCGACAGTAGTCGCACACACTCTTTTTTCTTAGAGTGTACGGATCTGCTGTTCACCGGCTCCGTCCATCGAAGTGCGCAAGGAAACAAAACGCTGCCTAAATTTTGTCATTTCTTTAATAAACTAAAATACTGTTACCTGGGGTTTTGCGTGCTAAAAGCACGATACAATTACATGCACGCCGTAGAGGAGGGCGACGCAACTTTCCACCGTCTGGTGTTCTTTAACGTGCCCTCCCACAGCTCAACACAAGGGGCCCTTCCCGGAATTGTAATGGTTGTGAGCGAAAATGGGTGTTTTTCAAGGCCTTCAGCAAGTGGGCCCTCCCTCCCCCCGAAAAACATTCCTGGCTACGAGCCTGCACGGGCCTCTATGATTTCACCTCCAGCAAAATGCGACCGCCGCGGCCAAAATCAAACCGTTCTTTTCGGGTCAGCAACGGCGCACCGTAACCACTATACCAAGCGGACAATTAACCGGAGTTTATTACCTGGATTTCTCTTCCCTTTCCTGCGTTTTTCGCTAGACACATCTGCTCTCGCTAAACCGAGTTTCTGGGCAGATTCGTCGCGGAAGGCCAATACATGTTTTGTTTTGCGAGAGCTTTGTTCCGTCTGAATGCATGGTTTGTAGCGGCGCCTTTGCGTTCCTTCGCCGCTGAGGCTGACAGTTGTGGGGACAGCTTGTCGCCCATGTTTTCACCGCGTTAAAGCCCCCGTAAAATAGTTTTAGTATTTGTCGCTTCACTGTGTCCTTTATAAATGTGCACCAATACATATAATCTCATAACATTGTAGATTCTAAAACGCCAAAGATCTTTTAAGGTGCCTTTTACGGTTATTATTATCACGTGTCTTCTATGAGAACGTGCGGCGACGTTCAATGATGACAGCTGCTTCGTGAAAAACATGTCGGTGGGACCTGGCTGTCGGTAGGGGCGAGTAGCATGCGCACTTCTTGTCCTTTCCTGTCTGTTCGCTTGCATTATGCCCATTACTGCAGGTAGAAAGTTTAGTCACCAGCTTACCACAGTATACGCGCTAACATGCTTTGGCAAAGTAATCAAACCATCCTTGATGATTTGTTAGTTGGAGGCACCTGAATGCATCCCTGGTACAACAAGTTCATACAGTCGGAGCACATCTAAAGAATTGATAAACCACATTTAAACTTTTTTAGCGCGCACAAAACACAAGGACAAGAAAGAGACACACGTGTCTCTTTCTTGTCCTTGTCTTTTGGGCGCGCTAAAAAGTTTAAATATGGATACATACCAACTTGCCCAGTTATCTGTCTTACTGCAATAAACCACACTAAAGAAGAAATGTTCCACCCGACAGATATGTTGAATCTTATAATCCTCATTAAAAAGAACTGCCGAAATATTGTCTACTAGTCGTGATGGTGAAGTACGCAAAACACAAGGTGGTACATATGAAAATTCTTTATTGGGCGAACTTGTGCCCAGGTAATAAGAGGTCGAAGTACTAGCAATGCGCTCTGTACACCGATATAGTGGCGATCACATTCGTAGGTCGTGGGAAATATGGTCATCAGCATAACGCGTCATCTTTTACACATCAGTAATCGAACCTCGCAGCGGTATCTCTGGTGCTTGCGCATATACTCCCAAATAAACTTGATTACTACCGGCCTGCGTGTAGTTTTAACAGAACCATCAGAAACAGTCGCAAACCTTCTCAAACACTGAGGGCACGGCCTGCGCCGAACGGTGCTGGTTTTTTGGATGAAGGCCGAATACTTCAACACGAAAAATTAGGCTGAGTGGCAATGCCTCTTTTTGAAAAAGCATCGGCCCGGTGCCTCAAATAGACCACGCTGGTAAAAATATATGCAAAGGCAATTACCAAAAACCACAAATGAAGTTCCACAGTTCATCAGGGCGCATAGTAAGGTTTAACGCTCATTGCGTGGACGACTACTGGTCGCGCGCGGCGCCGCTGAGAGTTTGTAATGGCGTCAGGGATAATGTCGTAGCCCAGTGCGCCGAGACTTCGAAGTACCTTGTATAGCCCGAAGTATAGCTGGAGAAGCTTTTCGCCGAGTCCACGTTGGTATATCGGTGTCCACGCCCATGCACGGTCACCGGTTTGGAGTTCGATATGTCGTCGTCGAAGGTTGTAGTGACGTCTGTCGGCCTTCTGATGGGTCTTCTTAAGCACTCGGGTAAACTGTCTAGCTTTTTCAGCGAGCTGAAGATCGGTTAGCGACGTTGAGGGTTTTTTTTTTCGTCAGTGATGATGGCATCGAGCATTGTTGCGGGGCTCCTTCCGTGAACCACCTTGAAGTGAGTCATTTGAGTGCTTACCCCGGCACGGTGGTCTAGTGGTTATGGCGCTCGGCTCGACCCGAAGGTTGCGGGATCGAATCCCGGTCGCGGTGGCTGCATTTTCGATGAAGGCGAAAATGTGTGAGGCCCGTGTACTTAGATTTAGGTGCGCGTTAAAAAACTCCAGGTGGTCGAAATTTCCAGAGCCCTCCACTACGGCGTCCCTCATAATCATATCGTGGTTTTGGGACGATATAACCCGAGTATTATCATTTCAGTGCTTTCTTTCGCCGTCGTGTTGTAGGCAGAGGCGTGCACACGAATGGGGGGGAGGCGCCTGCCCTATTCACCTTGGAGGGGGAGGGGGGCGCTATATCTGCCCCATACATTGACTTAGTATGGCGGGGGGGGGGGGGGCGCTGCGATAAATCTTCTGGGAATAGGCCCTCGAGCTGTTCTTTCTTTTTATGCGAGGAATCGTTCGGGTTGACGGCAAAATTACGTTCACTAATTTGGATCATCGGGGTATAGATTTCCTGGCATCTGTGAGAGTGAAAGCGTCTCTGGCTTTCACTATTATGTGTAGACGATCGTCGTGCCTTTGTTGACGTGCTTGTGATCGTGGCTGAAACTGGTGACCTCTACTTGCGCTTTCGCTCCATGCAGCTCGGCTATGCCTCCGGCAAAACCAATTTTGCGGCTTAGTGAGAGGCACTGGTCAACTTCAATGACTATCGTTAAACCTTTAGATGTTTCAGAACCCAGAAGTTATGACAGTGGAGTGAAGCTGAATGGTGACTTGGTCTTCGAGGACATTCAAGGCGAGGCTTCTGGCGTCGCGTGCGGTGGTAGTGCTTTTTCTGTGGATAGCGCTATTGACTCAGCACTCGGATCGATGACTGCACCATGGTGCCTCATGAAGTCCATGGCAAGAATTACCTCGGGGCTCTCGCGAGGATTCTTCCAATGTAATGAATGTCGCGGAATAAGCCCGGTCATGAACGGTGCCTCTTGCCGGGCAGATTCCAGTCCGCGTGCTACTGGGTGTCCTTCAGACGTTCGGATTCGGGGCCTTCCCAGGCAGTGCGAACCTTTTTTCATCTTGGAGGCCAAGGACCCATTCATAACGGAGTAGTCAGATCAGTTGTCCACTAAAGCAGTGACTTAGTGGCCGTGAACAAGCACGTCGAGCTCGAAGGTTCCTCGTCTTCCGTTGCGGTTAACTGGCAGTGTCAGATCGCGGCTGCATCGCTTTGTTCCGCTGCTGCTACGTGGCGTTGTCAGGTCTTCCAACGGCGAAGTTTCGTCTTGACCGTCACGCCTACGTGACAATATACGTGACATCCATCATGAAAAAGAGCGCAGCAACACTAGGACAGAATGAAACAACGGGACGGGCGCCATTTACGTGACATTATTAAAATGTGGGGAGGCTTTCCGACGGTACTGATTTTATTCTGTGAGCTCGCTCTGTGCAATCGTCGCAAGTAACTGGCGCAGTCTTTTGTGGGGCGTCTTGTGCGTCTTGTGGTAAGGGCGTCGAGGTGTTTCGTCAGAGTCATCTTCCAGGCGCTTCGAAAGTCTGAGGGCATCTGTTGCTGCATCCCACTTATTAGACCGCTGATGATAAAAGTGCTTGAGCACATCATTCTTTTTTTTCGAGCCCCTGGCTTGCAAACTTCGAGAGTCCTTTGGACTGTTTGTGTTTCAGTGCAGTATGATGGCACAGTATATGAATGTAAGGAGTCAGCCTTTCGCCTCCGTAGCCTTTCCTCTTATAGAGTTTCCTAGGCGGACAAATGTTTGAACAAAAGCTTGTCCGTCTTTTTCCAGGTCCCTGTCTGTGTCACTTCCGCTAAAGGCCGCCAACAGTGACCGCAATGTCGTCCACAAGAAAAGTACTTCCTCAGGTGTGTCACTGTAAAGGAGGTCTCTAATCTTCTCCGGGAGCTCACTGAGAAGCTTCTTTGTGTCCTTCCCCGTGAGACTAGCGAAAGCCCTGCCTTTGGATGGGCAAGCAATGTTCACATTGAACGGCACACCGCAGTCTCGTACCGTGCGGACAAACCTCTGCACACTGCTGTGTGTTGCGACCGCGCTTGTGGCAGATGCTTTTGCGTCCATGTCCTCAAATTCTCCCAATACATTGTCAAGCAGGCGATCGGCTACGCGTATTGCCATGCGCAGTGTGTCCGGGAAATCTTCTGCTGGTTCGATGGCAAGTAACGGAGTGTATTGAACACTATATAGAGCCTTATCTGAGTGCTCGCGGAGTCTTTGCTGTGTCCTGGCCAGTGATTGACTATTGAAGTACGCAGTGCTTAATGTTTCATCCGCCCAACGCGTCTAGAGGACAGAAAAAAGGGCACGGATGAAGTGATGAAGCACTCTTGAGTCCCAATACCAGGAGAAGAAACTTTAGGTCGGCTCCGAGGCAAATCTTCAATGGGAAAAACTTGCCATCAACATCGAGGCCGCCCCCTGTGGTGACGCAGTTGATTTGCCCGAAGACTAGACCACAGGACTCCCGTATGTTGAAATAGGACTCTTGCGGCTGTGCGACGAGGAGAACTCTGCGCACATTAGGGTCTTGTAGCGCTTCGCTCCCCTGGCGTATGATAACGAACAAAATCGTTATCCACGACATGTTTCTGCTGACGGTGCACCCATCACCTTCAATCTTTGCCCTCACGTCTTCTTTCATCAGATCTTCCAGCGATATCGCTTCCTTCTTGCAAATTTCTTGTATAGTGAATCTTAGCTCATCCGGAAACGGAAAAGTTTGTCGGAAGAGTCGGTATTCCAGCGAAATGCCGGAGCACTCGTCGCCAAAGTTACTCGATGAAGCGCGTCGCCGTAGACGACTCTCTCGCGACCACGAAGCTTTCTGCGCGTGCTGCCAACTTTTTTAGGAGATTCTCCAGTGTCACTCTTGTAGGGTCCGCATCGAGCAGGTCGCATACATTGCTGGCAAAACACTTAAGTGCAGTGCATGGATTATTCGTAACCTCGGGCAACTTCAGTGAGGTTTTTGTATCCAAAACCAAGGTGATGGTCCCACCTGAGAACTCAAGCTTAACAACACCGTCCATCATGTCACGTCGAAGTTATGCTGGGGAGCAAGGCCGAGCTAATAGCGTGGGTCTCGAATGGAATGCTTCAGTGAGCGAACTTGCGCCGACAAATGCAATCGCACAAGGCACAATAAAAGCGACTAACGGAGACGTCGTTTGTCGAAAACCTGTCTCGTGGTAAGTCGCCTTGCTATTTTTAGGCGACCTGTTGTCCTTTAACTAAGGATGCTGACACAGTCCGGCGTTTCCAGCGTTCCGTTCAGCGGCCGGAGCCGCATGACGCGGCATGCCGGTGACGCCAGTGTCCCAGAAAATTTGGCCCTTGTGCAGTTCAGTACGTTGGTGCTCTTATCTGGCGGCTCATGTATGACAGGGCATCTTCTATTTCCGTGCCGGACCCGCCAACACGCACCGAATGCCGCGAATCTCGCTGGCTGCTCGGATACGACAGATTGAAGAGCGTCCGGAATACGCCGTCATATATTCATACACTCTAAGAAAAAAAAGAGTATGCGTGACTCTTTTCGGAGAGTTCTGACTTGCCACGTATAGGACTCTCTTTAAATAGTCACGGTGACTCTCTTGGTGGGTCAGGCACTCTAAGACAAAATCGAGTATTTGGGGAGTATTTCTGCCACACAACAATAATCGTCATTTGGCTTGCTCGCGTTTCCTTTCTTGAAAACCCAGCTCTCGTCACTTTCCTGTCAAGAATGCTATGTCACGCTGATAACGCGCGCGCCGTTCGTGACCGGAAAGTGCCGCGACCGCGGTGATAACGCGAGGAAAGCACGCGAGGTGGATGACGATTGTTGTTGTGTGGCAGAAACACTCCCAAAATACTCGATTTTGTCTTAGAGTGGGGTCGGCTCGCTCTAGGAGAGTCCCATGACCCTCTAGGAAGAGTGGAAAGACTCTCATCCGAAGGATCACGTTACCACTTATAGGGAGTCAGACGACTCTTGCCGGTAACACTCCTACGGGGGTCACGTGAGCCACACCGAAGCGTCAAGCGGCTCCACAAGTATTTTAAGCTACTCATTGGACCCTTGCTCTACTTTTGCGCGACTACTGTTGAAAATAGTGGAGTATTCATTTTAGGCAAGTGCAATAATACTTGCCGTTCTGACCAGGGACTGCAAAAAAAGAATAGTTCAATTTTAGCATTATTTTAATAAAACTCGTCAAAACAGCACATATTTTCTAGCAAAGTTATATAGAAAGCGCGAAAAGATGGTCAATGATTTCCAATGAAGAAGTTAAGGTATTGCTCATTTACATGCTTGTATGAGTATAGCCAACTAAAATGTGTGACTGTGATGTGCACAGTGTCATATGGTGCTAAATAAACAGCAGAAATTGGCATCATGTTTCCATATTTATTCTTGTGTTTAAGAATAAATCAAGAAGTGGTGACGGCTGGAGACATCAGACTTGTGGCTTGCTAGGTTGTCGCTCCTGTTCAGCGTGAGCACCATGAAAAACGGTATCTGAAAATAAGAACGTGATATTATGATGAGAAAATGAAATTGCATTAAAGGTTTGCAAAACCTACACAATAAGTGGTTCACACAGACATAATAAAGGCTAACAACAAAACAACAAATGCAAACAGGCATGGTCAGGAACCAAGTTTTTTGACGTCGAGATCAGACATGTCATATGCTAGAATTACCGCACATAGCTCCCACAATCACCCACACTCACTCGATTCTGTAATAACGCCCAACGTCATCGCAGTGTATGCAAATCACGAAAACAGCAAACCGAAACGAGGGAAGAGTGCACGGCCGCGGCCGCACCAACGCGCGCCGTCGAAAGTCTAGAGCTTTTCCCTTTACCGGCAAGGCGTGTCCAACTTGAATGACTACCGCGTACGTTCTGGAAGCACCGTACTATATCTGCACCTCAAACTACCGTCTTTAAGCCAACAAAAACCATTATATATAGTGCGTCTGAGCGTTCTGTACACAGGCATTTTTTTTCACGTTCCCACGTGCCGAAGCACGATACACACTCAAGGTCGATGGAAATGTTATGAAGTAGACAAAAGTGCATCTTAAAACGACATCTTGCACATTCAGTAGCGCAGGCACAACGTGCGATCAGCAAAAAATGACCCTTGATAATTGTTTGCATCGCTCACTATAAGGGAGCTTGCACAGCAACGCGCATAGCGGTGGCAACTCGTTAACTGACAGCTTTAGTTGGGCCAGCGCCTCCTCTATTTTTCAGTGCCTGGGCGAACGCTCTCCTCGGGCCGTCGAGCGCGCGCTCCGCGTCCGCTCGCCGCTGCCGCGTGGTGGCGCTGTGCAAGTAGACTACGGGAAGCTGGCGCTCAACGGCCGCGCGTATCACGCAGCTCGCGAATTCGTGTTTGCAGAAAAAATCACGCAATATCCACGAAGTGAAAGATGATTCAGAAGCTGGCTCGGAGATAATCGGGTTTTGCCTGGGTAATTATCACCATCAAGGCTCTGGAAGAACAAGAGCAAGAAGACTTCTCTTTCGCGCGAGCGTGCGCATGCTACAGTTGGCAATGCTGTATGTGGTTTTGCCTGCGTTAATATCATCATCAAGGCGCTCAATGAAAAAGAGGGAGAGAGGTGCGCCTGTAGCGGTCGCCTCTGGAACTGAGGTTACGCTTACGACGCGGGACTTTGCCCCAGCTTAAGAACCTGGCGAGACACTGGAAGTTGTAAAGGAGTACGTCTACTTAGAACAGGTAGTAACCGCGGAGCCGAACCATGAGAGTGAAATAACTAGAAGAATAAGGATGGGATGGGGCTCATTCAGCAAACATTATCAAATCATGAATGGTAGTCTACCACTATCCATTAAGAGGAAGGTATATAACAGCTGCATCTTAGCGGTACTTACCTGCGGAGCAGAAACCTCGAGACTTACAAAGAGGGTTCAACTTAAACTGAGGACGACGCAGCGAGCGATGAAAAGGAAAATGATAGGTGTAACTTTAAGACAAAGGAAAAGAGCAGAGTGGGTCATTAAACAAATGGGGGATAAGGATATCATACTGGAAATCAAGAAGAAATGGATATGGGCCGGCCACGAAGCACGTCGGCAGGATAACCGGTGGTGATTCAGGGTAACTGACTGGATTCCAAGAGATGGCAAACGCGTGAGGGGGAGACAGAAAATTAGGTGGGTAGATGAGATTAAGAAGTTTGTAGGTATAACATGGCAGGAGAAAGCACAGAACCGGGTTGATTGGCGGAACATGGGAGAGGCCTTTGCCCTGTAGTTGGTGCAGACAGGCTGATGATAAAGAACCTGGCGAGCCAGCTCCTAAAACGAGGCCAGCAGTTCAATTTGCTTCACAGTGGTTAAAGCATGACTTGACTTTAACCTTCTTAGGCTTTTTAGTGCCATGGCCGTATAATGTTTTTGCAAGCCGCAAATGTTTGTACACGAAAGTACACTGCAGCTACTGAAGCATGCCATATCGAAACAACAATAGAGAGTTTGAGAATTAGGGACCTACCACACTGGGTCCCCATGCTGTGTTAGGTAGGCTGCTCTTGCGTTCGGAGAATCAGCAGAGTTTCAGAATTGGGTCTAACGCAGGCTGCGTTGGGTGCAACGCACGGGGCGCCACACTTGACAGAATTAAAATTATGCGAGACGCGTGCCATACTGAGTTGTGGCCCACGCTGCGTCTGTGTCGTCTAGCTGGCTACCCAGGACGCCTTGGGAACCTACGCTAGCTTTAGGTTTTCGGATCTTGTGTCCACGCGAGCGGAAGATCCCAAGAATGGCTTTTGGTTCTGCGCAGGCGCCCCGGCGCCTCGCAAGTTTCTTGGGTCCAAAATCTCCCTCGACCGCCAATTTTCAAACTCTCTAATAATATACTACATAGTCCACAACACAGAACATCGATAGCGTGTACAGCTTCATTTTGGAGTGCATATGGACCATTAAGTGTCTTTAACATTACAGAATGAGACTTACCTCGAGGTATGCGTTCGATACGGTGTTATCTCAACTTGTGAAATGCATTTCGCCTTTCCACATTTCAACAAGGCATTTTCAACAACGTACTAATTGTGTGCTCATTTTTACCTGCTCTTAAGGAGAGCCCCCGGAATATCAAAAGTAACATGAGGCTACGCTCCTACCCGCAAAAGGATGCAGTGCCCTAAAATGGGCCTACTGGAAGCCTGTGGTCCGTTGCCACAGACAGCGTTTCGCACGTTGGCAAGGTTGCAGGTCGGGCGGGTCGGGCGCCAACATTCGTCGAAATCTTGCAGGGATTCATTGCGCTCGACTGTACGCCACTATCATTATCCAGATCTCACGGCCGACTGTTCTCACTGATAACGAGGCAGGAGCGCTGTTCTGATTACGGCCAGACACTTTACGATGAAAACCGGCGCGTTTATTCGGCCGGGTAATTGCAGATAGGGCGATCCATATATCTTTTTCTTCATACTGGCTACCTCACAGTGAGCCTGTTTCAGGGCGCAGCTTTTTGATGCGCTCAACAGTCTAGTCACGTATCACTTTTCAGATTTCACAGGCTTTATTTCTCAACCGGAAAAAAAAAATGAGCGCGCAATTAGTATGTTGTTGAAAATGGCGCAGTTAGATGTCATTTGAACATGCCTTCATATGCCTCTTTGACAATTGAATAATTATGTTAATACTTGTCGCGTTACAAATATAATTATGACTAATTATTTCAACCCGATTAAGGAAAAATATAGCAGTGTCTGCTACAGTGCGCCATGAGTGAGAGAGAGAGAGAGAGAGAGAAAAGACAGGGTGGTTAACCAAGAAGAACTCCGGTTGGCCACCCTGTACTGGGGAAGGGGAAAGGGGGTGCGAAAGAATGAAAGAGAACAATACAAACTGGGGTTGCTTTGCGTAACGCAGTTTTTAATTCGTGCTGCGTGAAGGTTGGGACGCCCTTAAAGGCTTAAGCAGGCATGGCATCGAATTCTGTTGTTTTTGTTTTGTTTTTTTATACCGAGCGTGTTGTTGTGAATGAACGACACGTTGTAGTATTATGGGTCTGTAGCGATGTGTGGGTCATTGTGGTATGCGTGCGTACGTGTTAATAAATTTTATTTCATTGTATAAACATTCTAGTTATGGAGGAATGCGACGCGGTTGCGTCTGCAGTAGTGCACGTTGTGGCTGATTCTTGCGAATATATTTAATCAGCCATCCGCAGCGGACGTTACGATTCTTACCCCCGAATTCAGAAACGCTCCTTAATTTGATCTTGACTTGCCAACAGGGCAAACGCGTTCCCGAAATCCTCCCCAACTTGAAACGTGTCCTTCCGGCGAGCTTCGCTCCACCAAGTAATCTTCAAACCGAAGTATGGACGCGAGCAGTCTTGAATCGGTATTCGAATCAGAAGCATAGCGGCTGGTGACGGAGACGCAGCACACCACCGCAGACGTAGCCTCGTGGATACGCTATGAGCGTTTCAGTTTGCATGCACAACGCCTCTTCATGCAAAACCCGTGATGTCACATTAGAAGACACACACCTTTTGCCGAATGGGCCGAGGCCATGGTTGCGCGACAAAGGAAAGCAAAAAATAAACAAAACTTGAAATTCGCACCTTGGCCTTCGCGATTACTGCCAGCAGCGCACCGTAGTAACAGCGAACTACCAGATCTAATCGCGGAGGCGGCGTTCCAGGCTAGTGTTTATGAAAGAAAACAGCACAAGGGCTGCTGGCGTCTTTGTCATTTGAAATAACACAGCTAGCACGACATTCGTGTATGGCTCATGTTTTTATTTATTTATTTTTCGGCTGCGTTGCTACGGATTGGCTTTGACGTAGTGTCCATTTGCGGATGCTGGATGACACCCCATTTTGTGTTTCGATATCCTAAATGGCGGAACTACAGGGTTTCGCATGTTTCATGGTTAGCTTTCCTTTTTCAGGAAGAAAGAATGATATTGCGTTCCAGTTAACATCATAATCTCGAGCAAGTAGCATCGCATCGTAAGCAAGCGCTGAATTGACGAAGGAAGGCACTCGGAGCGTCTATGAAATGGAATGGCTGTCTCGGCAAGCTTGAAGTCACGCACTGGCTTTAGGCTGACTTGACCAAGTCAAGTCGAGGCTTCAAGTTAAGGCGTGTTTATGAATACGGGGTTTAATATTTGTCAAGTCCAACGCTTGCTGTATTCCGTACTTCTGTGCATAAAAAAGTAAGAAATATTTACTACCAGGGAAAACTAATAAGAGACCTTGCTAAAAGAGGCAATCTTTTGACAAAAAGGTTGTTCATTCATCATCCGTATCGCATTTTAGAGAAATGTCAACCCCGCAGTTAGCGCGAAGCCGCATAAATTGGTGGGGAAAATATCGAGGTAGATTGGGATAAACAAACACTGTAACGTTTAGGACAGTGGCTCCAATGAGCAGTGGACGCTCACGTCTCGCTTCGGTGACAAATCTTGGATAGACTTATTGTTAAGGACACATGAACACAGCCCTCCCATAGCAGAGTACAAAAGTACTCTAATTCATTCTCGTATTGTGCTAAACAAAGCCTTAGTTGCGGAATGCTCAGAAGAGTTTAGCTACTGAATACGGAAAGTATACCGGCAGTTGCATAGAGTTCTCGCATAGTGGAAGATGTAATGCTTTAGTCATTCACCTCTTCAGTACGAATTCTCTTCTACTCAACATATGCAAAACTCACGGATGACAAGAAGGAACACAAGGCTTCAGCAGGGCACATGGCGAGGGGGTGAAGTAGGAAGCATTGTAATGAAATGTTTAACGTGGTATCCCAACAGCTTCCTTATCATGTGTGTGAAGACGCAGGAAATAACATGCGTGTCATGATCAATCATTCTTGTTTGTGCAACACTCTTATCACCGCGCCATGCCTTGTTTAGGTATAGACAGAGGCAATGGAACAATGAGAGCACGAAAACGTGGGACAGTCGCGGTTACGCAATTCGCGTTGATGACGATAGCTGAGACCAGCCAGTTTCTTCCGGAATTACTCGCTTCGCCGATTTTCGGTACTGATATATCAGACTAATGAAATGTTGGGGGGGGGGGGGGGGGAGGTGGTCAGGCACTAGCGTATCCGGGGGGCGGAAGAACGCTGCGAGGGTCCAGCCAAATTCTCCCGCGAAATTTTTCAGTTTGAGTACCCAGCTATGGGGTGGGATAAAAGGGGTTGGAAAGAGGGCTCAGAGTGGCGTCTGTGTCTAACTCTCGACGATTGCGTTTCGCTGTCGCTTCGTGGCTCGGAGAGAGGAATTAGCTCTTCGGCGGCGCTGACAATCCAAACGTGCAGTCTGCTCGGTTTATGTGTATCAAACGCGGGAACTGCGTGACCCCAACGACAGAGGTGAGAGAAAGACAGGCCGATCTCTTAAGCTGCTCCGCAGTTATAAAATTACAGTTTCGCCGCAAATTCGACGAATTGAATGCGATAGCAACGAATTGTAATGTTATACGAAGGAAGGCTAGCAGCTAACTCTTTTTGATACGATCTCGAGTATTCTACAATTTATGCGTACCTTTACCTGACTAAACGTCGTAAAGGCCACTGGACAGATGAGCTGATGCGAAGCCTCAGCGATGCGATTCAAAGTGATACAAAGCTAGGCGACCATGGACATGTTTAGCAGTGAAGGAACCTCCTCTCCATTTGACCATCTGCATGTCTCCAACCTCCAACTCGCCTGCCTCCTCCACTCGCCTCCGCTATACTATGCTATACTTTCCCTCCTCCTTTGCCTTCTCCTCACCCTCCCTTCTTTCTTACACCCCTTGCTGTACTACACCATACGTAGCTTTCCTATGTATGATATAGTGCATGTTTGTATGTTCTCACGTGTTGTCTTCTTCGCACAGTTTAAAACTGTCTGCTGAATATATGAACCAACTATCCAACAACGCTGCGCTTCGGGTGTTAGCGTGCTTCTATGTCCTTGCGTCTGGCCTTCTTCGCTCAGTTTAAACTTTCCTGCTCAATCTATGAACCAATTAGCCTTACCAACATGTCATACTTCTGCGCTTCGTGTATGCGTGTGTCTATGTTCTTAAGCAATCTCTTCGAGTAGTTTGCATTTGGCGGCCGGACAATACCTCGCCCGTTTGAGCTCGTCTTGGGTATGGGGCCACTCCAGGGACAGAAGCGGTCGACGCGGCGTTTGTTGTCTCAACTCGAAACGGCGAGATTACAGCGCGTAGAAAGGCATACGATCCGTTTGGCTATGTCTGCCGAGATAGCGCGCGCGCCAGCGCTCGGGACCAGGCCCTTTTGGTGAATTCACGCTTGCTGCTGAAGCGATGCAGCCCCCTCCCATCCCCCTCTTCTGGAGTGGATGCTACTTCGCCCGAGGAAAGACAGGTGGGGCGTTTCATCTCTGCTTGATGAGTAATCGACGGCAGGCATCGCACGCGGGTTGATGTTATCGTATGCGCCCTCCGTGTGACGGCAATGGCCGATTCATTTCATGTCTCTACAGCAGCGTTCGTCGCCCCCGCTCGCGGCTGTTCTACCCGCGGGTAGAACATACAATGAGCGGGGCGGTGTTACTGATATTGACTTTATATAGAACATGACGGCAACGGCGACGGAAAGAACTTCTGTCCATATAATTGATATCGCGAAGAGTCACAGGGAGGACGTTCTGATTGCGCGGTTTTAAAAAGGCCGGGCGATTGCAAGAACCGCAGTTGGGCTTCCATGGGCGTTGTGCATTATAGATAGAGTAGAATTATTTCTTCCGAGAGCACGGTCGTCCAACTTAGTGAGCTAGTTGCAAAGACACACGTCGCTTACGCGGCAGGCGAAGGCATAACTGCTCAAGTGAACTCGATGAAGTGTGAATCCTTGTGCAGTATGACCGCGTGGGAAACGTAATCGTTGAAGGTTTGGTGAATTTCTTGAACCAATGACCGACAGGCGGCTCTTTTCGAGTATCGTCACCATCATCATCATTCTCGCCATTTGAAGCATCATCTTCATTTATCATCATGATCATCACTTCGAGCATAATCATCGTAATCATCATCATTTATCGTCATCATAATCATTTTCATAATTACGAGAAGACGGCGCAGGCTCGACTTAGAACAGCGCCGCTCCTGAAAAAAAAAGACCTTGTTCTAATAATTTATTTCTTTTATGCCTTGGCGTCCTCTCTGATTGATTAGTGTCTTCCCCCACTACACAGAGGGCGCCGGGGTTTACAGTTTAATGGTTTAAAATACAGCACCGCTCCCTAGAGGGCACTAGGACTTCTTGCAGACACGAGCGGAGAGACGGGGTGATATTGATGAATTGCGCATTTTTACAGCAGAGCACTGGTGAAAAAAGGATAAGCGATGGTGTTGGTAATAATCATGCTGTGCACGCATTCTTGGGAAAGAAAAACGCATTCCCGTTCCATTTGCTCTTACTCGGATGATTTATACCGTAGTCTATAGGACATGCATGACGGTATTTATATAAAACAATGTAGATACAACAATGTAGATACCAGTCAATATAAATACATGCAAATGATTGTGCGCAAAAGTACAGTCTGTGTTATTTCTCTTATACCGTTTGTAGTGTTTTTATTTCCACATCCTGTCGAGACATTGTGACACTTTCTTTTGTTTTTGACTGTATTCATTCCCCGCGTTTATTGACACATTGTAGGGTTGCCAGTATCAATAAGTAATAAATCACAATAAAAATATGAACCTCGCCGTACGTTAGTGCGTTAGAAGGGCTAACCATTCGCAAAGGAATAAGTCGAACCCGGGTATATCGAACTCGCCAAAAAACGTTTATTAGTTCGATATATGGCATAATTCGATATAGGCCCGCTATAGGATTTTGACACAAAGGCACATAACAATAAGAAAAGTACTTTATTAATATGGTGGCTTACTTGCGTGCCCTACTTTGGAACAAAATAGTCCTGGATTTTCTTCTGTGTCAACGACTTCGCTGCCTGCGACAGCACACACGCCTCCACGTTGTCCAACGAGTCGGAGCAGCTGAGGCTGCAACCTTCCACATTCACGCAATAGCGCCGGACCAACGCAAGTGCACTAATCACTTCGGAGGATGTAGGCAATGGGCTATCGTCAATTTCCTTATTGTTGTCGCTTTGGCTCGTGGTCGGCACGACGTCTGCAACGTAGTCCTCATCTTGTAGCTCACCCATGATGGCGACATCATCGTCCGCACTGACGAACTCGTCGAATGTCGATCCGTCGATGGCTCCCGGGAACTCTGCCAGCTCGCTCCAAACCTCGGCGGAAACATCTGCGGTGTTTTCAGTGCTGTCATCGGAATTTGGGGTGTCATCACCAGGCATGCGGAAGCCGGCACGCCTAAAGCAGTTCTGGATCGTCTCCTTCGTGACATCTGCCCACGATCTACTCAACACAGAAAGAGCTCCGAGCAAGTTGATCTTAAGCTCCCTGCCGACACCAAGGTTCACAGAGCACCAACAGGCAACACCACCAGCACGGACCACGCTAAATGAGGACTCGAGGAAAACAGGCAGCAGCAGACACACAAGCATAAAGAAAGAAAAAATGGCGCTCACTTCTACCGCCTCTGTACTTCGGAGAAAGCACGACGGCCTCTGATTGGCTGTAAGCGCTGCGAGCGGGCCAGGATCATTTCTTGCAGGGGGGTGTTCGCCCGTGCACAACCGGGTCTAAACCACTTTTTCTAGGGTGGCGCCGGCAGTTTTCCCCGCCACCGCGAAGGAAAGCCAACTTGCTGGGGCACTTTTGAGGCACATGGAGTTTGATATATCGGTCGTCGTTGCTATTTTCGTTCGATGTAACAGTAACTTTTGCTATATATTCTCAATGTAAATTTACCATGTTTAGAAATTGTTCGATATACGGGATAATTTGATATAAACGGGTTTGATATAGTCGGGCTCGACTGTATACCTATCCTGCTGCACATGATGCGAAAGGAATGACCACATCGGCATTACCGGAGCACAATGAGGCGTTCGCTGTGGCTCGCACAATGTAACAAATTTCCTTCACTCTTTTTCTTTCCTTGAACATGTAGGTGTTACTGTATCTGTCCAACCGTGCATCTACTGCGCATGCTCATCCTTCGCATGCTCCACTACATTCACACCAGTTAACGCTATGGACTTGAAGGAGAGAAGTGGAATTTCTTTTTTGCATCATCATCACTTGCATCATACGACTATACATCATGCGCATCCTATGACTTCGGTTTTGTCAATACAGCTTCTCTGCATCTCTTCCACCAATACTGAAAAACCTATTTTATAGGGTAGCAAGACGAATAATTGACTAGTTGGTAATCGTTCTTCTTTAGAAATTACACGAAGCTCAATAAAATACTGTTACCTTTATGTTTGTTGAGGATGGCTTCATGTTGACTACTGACCGGTCAATACTTTCACCCGCTTCGAACACCAGCGGTTCGGAATGTTGACGCCGTATACGGTTAAAACTCCGTAATAAACCTGATTTTACCAAGTTTCCGATCTAGCGAAGAAATTTTCATTCCGCTGCAGGTGCGCATGCGGTTCAATGTTTTCATCAACCCGAATAAACGAAAATGACTTGGCACCAAATCCGATTTCACGAAGTTTTTCCTGAAATAAATGAGCAAAAGAGGGATGATTTCTATCGAATTCTTTTCCTTCGATTTAAAAACGGGTCATTTATTTCGAACACAGACGGGTTTTTCTTCCAGCGTGTGGTGCGATGCTATCGCGTTAAATCATCTATTGGCCACAGTTACGGCCCTAGCTTTACTTTGACGAGCCTGAACGCCACGTCCATGCACGGAAGAACGGACTGAACAGTCGGCAGCGCTCTTACGTACCAGATGGCGCTTGGAACTGTGGTTGTTTAATGTTTGTCCCTGTAAAGGTTCCCCCTAACGATTTATTTCGCTATTTCATGCTTTATATGACACATGACAGCGATCACCTCCACGCAATTCGCTTGCTCGGCCTGCTCGTACAATCACTGAATTCGTTCTCCGCCTCTTTAGATATCGGCAGATTGTCATAGCTTTACATACGCAACAGTCTACGTAGCCTGCATCGCCCGGACATGGGAGGCTGTGTGTCTAAGTCGCTTTCGCAGATTTTTCACACGCGTGGATTATTCGCAAATACCATGCCGCGGTGGCTTTCGGGTGTCGCTACATTACAATTTTAAATTTCGGCAAACCGAGAAATTCGTTTATCTATTTTGCGAATTTTCTAATTTAGTGAGATAATTGGAGCGTTAGATCGTTAGATCAATTTTCAACTGTATGTATTTTGCAGCGCCAATATCCTGACATTACATTATAGCTGCAGAGGTGAAGCGCCATTCTGCGACCACCTCCCGTATGGCTAACCTTGACGACTCCGTATGCGACGCTGTCTCCCAGGGCTTGCGTCTCGCGCTGCTTGCTGAAGTCGTAGTGACCCGGAAATGGAACTCTGAAGTCTCCCTGATTCAGCTCGTACGAGGCGAAAGTTTGACGAAGAGACACTGGCGTCAAGTGAGGAGCGTCTGTCGCCGCGCGCCTCCTCTACTGGGGAAGCAGGAGTATGCGGGCCGACAGTCCGGACGCTGGGTCGAGCTCTATGCGGTACCTTTGCGACGTTAACAGAGACAGGGAGAACCATCTCAACAACAACAAACAAGAACAAATTAGTAAGTTTGAAGCTTGTGCTAGCTGGTTAAACGTGATTAAGATTATAGCCCAAATTATCAGGTGAGAAAGTGGGGCGATCCCGCAGTGACTGTGTCGCTGTAGCATCTGTCTCGCCCACAAAAATGGCGATTGCTTATCTCCTCGAAGCACGCCTGAGCGTTTTGTAACAACGCCGGATATATTAAGGCGTTCTATGGTTCTTTCTCTATGCATCTAAGATGAGTCCCGTTGTAATAAAATTTAATTTGGAAGCCAGTGTTTGGCTCGTGCCTACTAGTTCTTGCAAGTGTTTTGTTGGTTTTAAAGAACAAAAACAAGAACAACAACAGAACGAAGAGTGCCGAGGGTGACGTCAGTACAATCAAAATTGTTACCTCTGATCGAGGATTGTGAAAGCGGGAAGGGCCTGCAGTCAAAATGATTGATGGCGTGGAAAGGAAGAATGTAAGCGCAAAGAAACATGTTATACTCTGTAGCACTTGAAGACAAAGGCTTACTCCTCACTTGGTAATACATGAACTTCCCCCCACGGTGCCCTATAGATTATGGTGCTCGACTACTGAACCGAAGGTCGCGGGATCGCATCCCGGCCACGGCGGCCGCATTTTCGATGGAGGCGGAAATGCCTGAGGCTCGTGTATAGTCAGATCTAAGTGCGCGTTAAAGAATCCGAGGTGGTCGAAATTTCCAGGGCCCTCCACTACGGCGTCTCTCATAATCATATCGCGGTTTTGGGACGTTAAACCTCAACAATTAATAATGCATTAGGTTGTAAAATCGGGCACCAGAGTTGTTGCAAGACATAACCACCTGCACTGTGAGAGTCACACGTTTGATGAACTCGACGTTACCAGTCAATTACACTGTGCGATTGACCTTCTCAGACCCCTCCGAAAACTTTGTGCACCTAACGTGCGTTTACACCGCCTCAAGGATCAGAGGCATGGCAAGCATTCTGCCCCTCACCTTATTTTTCACTGCCTCCGTGATCAGCCCACCTTTGACCAAGCGATTATCTCACGTGATGACGTATACATGTGGTGTAACAGAGAGGTCGTTATGACGTTGTATATAATTGCAATATTTGAGGTCATGACAACGTCCCATGGGGATTTCATCACGTCGTCATATTTTTTGCATCGCTCGCACTGACGCCGCCGACGCCGACGGTCACTATTCGCGTTTGTTGAGGCATCTAAAGCTTGAAAAAGCGTGTCCCGCTACGTGAAAGCATAAAGCGATCTCGCGCACCGTAACGGCGATGCGGTCGGCATAATGATAGATAGATAGATAGATAGATAGATAGATAGATAGATAGATAGATAGATAGATAGATAGATAGATAGATAGATAGATAGATAGATAGATAGATAGATAGATAGATAGATAGATAGATAGATAGATAGATAGATTTGACGAGGCTTTTTTCCGGCACTCAATGGTTCTCCGAAAATTCTCATTAATAACTCTATCAAATGCTGTCTTTATGGCCGATGCCAGCTTCGAGATGGTCCTATTAATAGTTAAGTCATCCTTGCTTACCTTGCTAGCACTACTTTTTTGATATCCGGAGTTATAGACGCTGGGAGGTTACGTCGGCGTTCGAGGCAATGGTTTACCAACGACAGCAGCACCGCAAATCGCCACCTGCTCAGCGGACCATAACTGATGTCTCCCTTTTCAGGAAATCATTATATATAGGCTTAACCAGGCATGACATCTTGTTTTGTTGTTTCTTTCCTTGCTTTATACCGAGCGTGTTGTATTGAACGAACGACACGTTGTAGCATTTTATGAGTCTGTAGGAATGTGCGTGACACAGCGGTACGCGCGCCTACGGCTTAATAAATTTTCTTTCATTTCATGAACATTCTAGTTAAGAAGGAATGCGACCCCTTTGCGTCTGCAGTCGTGTACGTTGTCGGCCATTCTTGAGAATATATTTATTATCCATCTGCAGCGGACATTATGATTCTCAATGAAAGTGAAGTGTACCGCTTGCTATATTCCGTAGTTCTGTGGACAAATAAGGAAGAAATATTTACTGCTACGGAAACCAAATAAGACAGTTTGGTAAAACAGGCCATGTTTTGGCAGAAAGGTTTCTCATCCAGCATCAGTGAGGCGTTTTACAGAAATATCAACGGCATTGTTAGCGGGATGCCGCTTGATCTGGTTGAGAAACTATGACGGTAGAACAGGATAAACATAAAATCTAACGTTTACTATTATAGCTCCAATGAGCAGTCGTGTCTGTCCACTAACCTCGATCAGAAATGTTGGATAGACGTTTTGCTAAGGACAGCTGAAAACAGCTCTCGCATAACAGGGTACACAGTACTTTAATTCATTCACGTATTGTACTAAACACAGGCTTAGTTGCTGAGTGCTCAGAATCGTTTAGGAACTGCTGAGCACCGTAAGAATACGCACAGCTGGATTGAGAGAAATTAAAGCGGTTGAACAGGACGATGATAAAGTAAAAGGTTTACTATTGTGGCTCCAATCGGTAGCGAGGTTGGCAGTGGCGTAAGTCCCCGAAAATTATAAGGGAGGTTACATATCTTGCAGTGGTGGCCGGCATTTTATTTCTATAAATATGCGATTTTGTTTTCTTTGAAAAAATCATGCTTTCAAATAAAATATAAACAAGAACGAGCATGAGCGTCGTCGCCGCGTCTCGGGAAACAGCACTGAGCAGCCAATAGTATAAGCGCACGTTGCATGGGGAAGTTAGTTTCTAAGCATATCTCGTTCGTACGCTCTACCATATTTCTATCTCATTTGTCATTTGGGTTAAAGTATGCAATAAAAATACTAGCACTTGTGCGTCATAACGCGTAAAGGTAGAGCTTTTTAAACGCGAAGAATTTCTTAGCCAACATTTGGCACTTTGACCGTTTCTATCTATCTATGACGTAACACTCACGTAACAATATTATTCTAAACCACTCAGTTTTTTTACTGTTCTAGATCCCCCCCCAATGCAAGGGAAAGGTCACTGCTCTCCCATGTTAGAGCATTGGGTGCTCTCAGTCGTCCACGTTTTTTAGAAAGTACGCTAACGCACAGGCACGAGTGGCCCGCAACACACTTGGACCGTGCTTATTCTAGGGTCCCCGCTTGGAACAACTTATCCCTCTGCCGTAGCATTTAGAAAGTACTTTAAAGGGTTTCTTTATATTTTTTACAGCCAGGCTGTATAAAACCAGGCCATTCGTAAAACTGAAAAATTACCGACGCAACAAAACACTCAAATCATCACCAGCAACCATTATGTTTTAATAAAATACTACTAATAATAATAATAGTAATATTAAAAGTATCATTGCTTTAACTGACTTAGCGTGTTCAACATTATGGGACAGCGGAGTTGAGGAGCGCAGCGATGGAGTGCCTAGCAAAGCAAAGCTATGACGTCATCACTAACGTGAAATCGCCTGCAGCTGCACATTGGTTTCTCCCACGCCCGACTCCGGCCTTCCACGTGCACCGCTGCTCCCCATCTCCGCTGCTGAGCTCTTCCTTCTCTCCACTTGCCCACCAGCATGTCTCCCACTTGCTACTCGCCCTTCCTCTTGCACTAGCCTCCGCCCTACTATGCTATACCCCCACTCCTTCTCACCCCAACTTCTCTTTTCTACCCCCTTGCTATATTATGCTATACACGGCTATGCTTTGCAGGGAGCTTCCCTATTTCTCCGGCACGTACGCGCTTCGCAATGCTGCAAACACGGACATGGAAAGTTCAAGCTCGACTTTAATAGCTCCGCTTCCGCTGCAAGGACATTCAGAAGTCCTTGCCCCTTGGGAAAATGGGGGCAAGGACTACTTCTCTTCCTTTCTTTCTTTCTTTCTTTCTTTCTTTCTTTCTTTCTTTCTTTCTTTCTTTCTTTCTTTCTTTCTTTCTTTCTTTCTTTCTTTATTTATTTCTCTTTCTTTCTTTCTTTACTTCTTTCTTTCTTCCTCTCTCTCTTTCTTTCCTTATTCCTTTCGCATTGCCCATTGCCCATTCCTCTTTCCTTACTCCATGCTGGGAATTCGACCGCTATCCACGTGTTCAGCACGCTAAACTTTGTTTGCTACCTACAGCAACGACTGTCATTCGTTCACATCCAGGTAACGATGAAATGTGGCAGCGTGAAAGGAAAGGTTGCCTCTATAACCCAGATACAATTTACGTGTCAGAAAAGGCCTATCGCTTAGAAGCTTCTAATAGAGACATCATCAATTATGGGAAAACGGTACATAAACAAAAAAAACCTTAGAAGCGCTTTGCACTAGCGGTGCCAAGCCTGAGGGAACAGCGCAGATTGGCGACCTTCCTTGTTCTTGTTTACTTTTCCTAGTCTTGCCAGTGCGCCGCTCTTTCATACCGACGCTGTCATAGCTTTAGCTACGCCTACGCAGCAGTGCTGAGTGGATCGTAAGGTTATCCAGGGGCGGGAATTTTTCGCGAGTTCTTGAGCAATTTCCTGTAGTCAAGACAAAGTTCTGGAAATGTATTGATTATCTATCTATTTTTACTATGTGCTTTTATGGTTACTTGAGCAATGGTAACTACCACAAATGTATTGGTTAATGATCGATTATGGATTACCTATGGATTGGCTACTAATTGGCTTGCAGTATGCTTTAGCATGCATGTGAAGGTATTTTTAAGCAATTTCCAGAAATTTATTACGTATTGATCGATTACCAAATGGCTATCCATCTCAATCTTTCATTCTCTATCTTTCTGTCTTTATATCTCTTTCAGTTTTTCCCCTTTTTTTCTCTGTATTTCTCACTTCCCTTTCCCACCCCTTGGTATACTATACGATAAAATGCTGTGTTGTGCTTCGCCAGCGTGCTGAGATAGCCCAGTGGTGACGATGCTTGCCTTCGGATCGAGGTTCTGCGGGTTCGGATTTCGACTCGGGAAAAATTTTTTCTTGCCAAGAATTCCTCTCTTTCTCTTTCTGTATTTATTTCTTTCTTTCTTTCTTTTTTTCTTTTTCACTCTTTCTCTCTCTACGTGTTCTCCTTCCCATTAGGGTTATTGCATCCCACGCCGGTCAAATGGGCGCATGTGTTTTGGGAGCGAAGCAGAAGATCAAGAAGAGGACGCACATAGCATGTGCAGGTTGATGATGACAATTTTCTGTTTCTGGATTACTACCAACGGCTGGCATAACCAGCTCCGCTGCTTAAATGCGCATGTGACCGGAACACCTACGAGAGAGAGAGAGAAAAAATAACATTTCTTTGTGCAATTATGAGAGATCTTCCTCGTAGGGTGAGGGTGGAGCCCTTAGTTCAGGGCTCGCGCCAATCCATTTCGCCGCTGCATGAACTAGGAGGGCTGCTCCGGGCGCACGGTCCAGAGCCTCATGTGTATTTGCTTTCCCGCGGCTGCTTTTTCGCATGAGACGCCGCCTAATATGTTACATATGTTCCGAAGGCAAGACTGTTGGTCTCAATGCGATGTCCTCACCATTACGCCGCTGGTGCATGCCTCGTCAGACTGAATAAAACGCTTTGAAGAATATCCCTAGTGCAAGCAAGCGTGTCCAAGACGCTACACACGTTTTCACAACCCTGACAGTGTCGTGGAGCTAGCGACTTTCTATTCGCATTGACTGTGACGATTGACACTGGTCGATTTCTGGTGCAGTAGTATTGCTTCAATGGCTTTACTATTTATTATTCAATTATGTTTTATATTTTGTGGTAGCGGGGACCTATATTACAGAAAAAACAAGGGCCGATGGTTTTCGGATGCCTCCTACTGCATCACATCTCGTCTTCAACTTCACTTTCCGTCTCTCAACAACTGAAACGCTTGCCCTACGATCAATAAAATCAACATTCTAAAGTTTGTCTTGTAATGACATCCAAGTGCCAAACTGCACCAGAAATCGTGATCAATGTCTGCCTTTCTTTTGTCTGCAAATCCAGCGAGGTGTATTGAATTCGCAACCTGGCGTGGCATGCGTCTGTATCGTTGTGTGTTGCACATTTGAGTTCGTGTCTATGTGTTAATATGAATCTTTTCAATATATAAACATTCTATTCAACTAGGATAGCGACGCGCTTACGTCTGCACTCCTGCACTTATCGTTGACTCTTATGGAATATATTCAATTGCCACCTGCCGCGGACATTGTTATTCTAAACCCGAGTGAGGTCTGCCTCTTGCTCTAATCCGTAGCTTGCTGCAAGAAAAAGGGAAGAAATGGTTACGTTCTCGGGAACCAAGTAAGACACTTTGTTAAAAGGTGCAATCCTTTGCCGGAAAGTCTATTCATGCAGCATCGACATTGCGTTTTGGACAAATATGAACGGCGTAGTATAGCGGGAAGCCGCATGATTCGGTTGAGAAACTGTGGCGGTAAAGCAGGATAAGGATAAAGTGTAGCGTTTCCAACTAAGTGGCTCCATTTGCAGTCGTTGCCAAGCGTCTCATTTAACAAACCGTCGATAGGGCTACGAGAGAACACCCATACACTTAGAGAAGGGAAACTGTACCTTTGACAGTGCAACGGAAATAAGAGTAGCGGTGGCGTTGCGAACTAAAGTAGCCGACCAAGAGATGCCGTTATACAACAGGAAACGGAAATGAGTTTTATGCAATATGGCTGCCGTCGCTCGTTTTTGGTTGCTGTGCAGTGCGCTCCGGTCGCCCGTGCTCGTACAAAAGAAATAAATGTATATGCCGCGTTTTGTTCACTTACCGAGCCCTGCGAGTGTCGTAATGAAACCAAGGGTCGGTTTCTTCGTATACCTCCCATAGGACGCGAAATTCAAACGCTCCGCCGACGCAAGCGCCGACAGCGACCAGAGCGCTATTGAGTTACGCCCCTTGCAGAAGGCCGCCAAGCTCAAAGGGCGATGACGTAGCGATTACGTTGCTTACGTCGTCAGGGCAACAGTAACAACAGCCGCTCGCCTCCACCCCCTCTTCCTCCCTCTCTGCGTGCCGTTTTCTTTCTATTTTGTTTTTTGTGCGCTTGATTTTCCTCCTCTCCCATGCCGCGCATCGTTTTTTATTTTGTACGCTTGCTTTTTGTCCTCTACTATGCGCCGCGCTGGGATTTTTTTTTTTTTTTTCGCGTGCGCTCGCGCGCGTGCTGTGCTTGGCCGCGCATTCGCGTTTGCCCGCAGCAAGCATGTGCTAGAGCATAAAGGACAAATCCACCTACAACATTTCTGTTACCTCTTTTTATTGTTCTGTTTCCGAAACTCAAGATTTGCATGTAATGGGGCACGATACGAGTTCAGGAGAAGAACAGAAGGGAAGAATTCACAGTGTGTGCATGACTAAACACAAAAGTTTATTGTAAAATTTAGAAATTAAAAAATCGAACACATTGGAATGTGTAGGCCCTTTGACGTACACACATATAAGAAACACGATTTTCATTTGGTGCAACACCGAACAAAGTGCAGAGGAGCCTCTGATGAGAGGTAATCATGTAGTTTAAAGAAATGTCAGTGCATGACAAAAACATAACGAAGCGCAAAATACGTAAATATGAAATAATATTGCAATGATTTACTTATTAACCGTTGAAATGATACGAAACACAAAACAACCACTTACGTATTTGCTCAGATTTTGCACAAATATACATGAAATGCTGGACACCTTCACCAGATAAACAAAATGAAAAAGATAAGATTTAGCACAGTAAGTAGTACATTGCGCTAAAAAGAGCAAGACACAATATATGGTACTTGAACACTACTTGAAAGTTAGTTGGTGGCAACGGGATGCAGGCCATGGTCAGTTTATGCAGCAGCCCATGACATTCGAAGAAAAGCGTATTACTCAACGACCAGGTGAAATAAGCCTATACGCAGCTTTTCTTTCACCGCGGATACAATGCCTAGCTGAATATAACGCCACTGAAGGGAGGACGTCATGTTGGGTACACTGAGCACTTCATTGTGATAAACACAAACAGTAAAATTCTGCATATAGGACATGTCTCATGCCTACACATGAATCCTTAGAGCGGTTTTTCCATAGGCAATAACAGAGACAATATATAAACACACAAACTACTTCTTCAGCCGTAAGTACATAGCATATTCACACACCGAGAAGAAGCACTGGGGGCAGGGTAGAAAGCTGGTCCACTTGAGTTGCGGATCGAGACTTCGCAGAGCGCTGATTCTACAGCTGTTAACCCCTCCTTGGGCACACGCATCAGTTCTTGCCTTCTCGAATACTCCGAAAACGCTTCCGTCCTGAAATAAAGCAATTGAAAACTATTAATTCCAACGATACAAATTACGCAGTCGCATGAGGCAAACGTAGTTTCGTCGTCTCGGCTCAGTGCAAGCTGCGATACATTAGGCAGTTTTAGAATAGCGTACGCTATTTTAGCGTTTGCGGCTCGCTATTTCCGTCACTACGGGAGCCCGCAAGCGGTTAGCGTACGACGCATGACAGTTGCGCGAAAAGCCAACGCAAAGCTTTTCGTACGCTATTCTAAAACTGCCTATTGAGTCTCAGGAACGCGTATTTAAACGATGGCGAGTGATAAACAGGCAAAAAAAAGCAAAACGCACGTCCATCACGCAGTTCTGTCATAGACGCAAAAGTTAAACTATGAGTCTCAAGTTCTTTAATTTCATTCCTTCTAGGAACAGCGATATTAACTGCAACATCGTGCTTTTCACGATTCAGCCGTAATTAAAAAAAAAAAACAATAACTGTGTTGTCCAACTGCAATTCGTAAATGTGTGGCTGCGAACGCAAGCCGCATGCTCACCTTTAGTTTTTCGGAACCTCGAAGAATCTTGCGGAACTCGGCCGGTCTTGAAGTATCCGTGCACCGTTCCATGATGTACGAATGGTGCGTGCCGTTAACCACCACGGCGGCAAGAGCGCACAACACGCAAACACCACGAAAACTCCACACGCCGGCCAAAGCTCGCTTCATGTAACGGAACATCACGAAACTTCATATCAAGGCCGGCGACTAGGGCGGGCTCCTGTATGGCGGCGACGGAGCACGGCTGACATAACGACCACTCCGATAAGTTTCAAGAGCGAATAATGACTCGCTAACCACAACGGGAGACTTGCAGGTGTCCGCCAAGCATAGCCTGCCTGCACGGCCATCCTGGTGCCCGCTCTCAGCACTCGCTTCGTGCTACAACGGAACTTTCGAGGAATTCAAAACTAGCGTCGCAGCGCGCGCGCGGCCTCCGCGGCCGGCGCGGGGTGCACGGCTTTGCCGGCACGACGGCAGACTGCCATTGGCTGCTTTAATTTTGAATCTCCATGAACACTAGCGCCAATTTCACCTTCAGTTACGGCCCCTTTCAAAAGGCCGCCGAACTAGCAAATTATTCAAGATGGTGTCGGTGACGTCATCATGACGTAATTCTTTGGGACGCCGGAGCGGCAGTGTTTCCGGGTATTGATGAAACTTCTGAACTGTCTTTCGTGTGTATTCCGAACCAACTGTGTGAAATGCTACGAAGGTGCCAGGAGACGCCAATGCCTCAACTGGCATTAACGCACACAACACCGGCGATGTGTAAGCCTGATAATGTTTTATTACATATTCATAAATCATTACAAGACAAAGTACACCACTGAGCGTTCACACAAGCAAACAACGCGGTTACATCGTGAAGTAGTGGCTCATAAAGCGCGAACGCACGAGCAAAAAGAGCTACGAAACCTATGTATAGGCGATGCGCAAAGCGCCGACCACGCCATCTGCCGCCATGGCTCGGAAGCGCTCGCGGGACCCGGCGAACAGTGTTTCAGCGAGCGTCTACGCGAGTGCACGGATGTTTGTGTTTTTCAACGTGATTTAACGACTCTCTCGGGCTTCAGCGATGTCGAGAAACAACTGCTGTGTTATCGGCTGCTCAAACACGTGCAAAAACTCGCCAGGAACGCACTTCTACACGTTTCCGGTGCTATTTCATGAGCGAGAGCGACGGCGACGGTGGATTGCGGCTGTCCGACGCAAAAGGTAAGCAATCGCGCTTTGTTTAGGCAGTGTTAGAACGATTACGTGTTTTTATTTCTCCATTTATGTCGCTACGTCTTCACCGAACGCTACTACGTTTACATTTGGTCGCCTCGCCTGCATTGTAGACGCTACAATGCACATGAGGTTGTTATCACTGATGAGACGCGATGCCTAGGCTCTCTTGAAAAACGAATGGCGCGAAGCGCTATGCCAGAGAATGTGGGGCAGGTGGCGGCTACTTTACAAAAGCGCCGTGGAATCACACGTGTGCTGCACGAAATGGGCTGCATTCTACCTAATGATGGCACTGGAATGCGATCACCGGTGCATAATGTTCGCTGTGCGCTCGCCTCAACTGTATGCATATTGGCTGTAAAACATGGCACCTGTTCGCACTGAAGGCTTTTGACAGGACATTCAACCGATTCAACCTCTCTTTGAATGCCTCGTAACATGACTTCATGCTAATAAAAAAAGGGGACCATGAGGCGATGCGAAGCCGGAGCACTTGCACGATCGCGTTCCGTTGGCGTTCGTTGGGCATGCTACCGACCTCGCGTCGTGGAACGCGAAGAGGGACGCTACGCGCGTCGTATCTTCCATCTAGCCTGGCCGTTAATTCTCACAGGGCGAGCAGGGAACGCGGTCGACAGGCGGGCGAGAGGGGGCAGCGTAGAAGAGGAGAGAGAAGGGGAGGGGACGCGCATGCGCTCGAGCTCATCGCGGCGTTGAGCAGGAGAGAATTTCGGCATGTCTAGCCCGCATTTCAGAGGAAGAGTGGAAAGGGGGGAGGGGAGAGGGAAAGTGGAGAGGAGAAAGGGAGAGGGAAAGTGGAGAGGGGATGGGAGAGGGAAAGTGGAGAGGAGGTGTGGAGAGGGGATGGGAGAGGAGGTGTGTGGAGAGGGGATGCGCATGCGCAGTAAGGGTGGTCAGAACGCACACCACCACCACCACCACCACCACCACCGGATTGAGCTCCGCCTTAAGATACTTCGCATCTAAAACACCCCTGATGTATCCCACTAATACTCATTCGCTTTACACAAGCTGTCTTATGAGTGGGACCATAGGCGTGCTCACGGGGCGTGGGGGCTTTCCTATTTGCCTAAGAGGGGGGGGGGCGCAAAATCTTCCCCTTCTGCCCCATCTGTCTGTCTGGCGCGGCTAAGACGCCACTCCTCCTGAAGGCGCACACCAGAAGCCTCATCCATGAGAGAAACCGACATTTTGTGCCAGAACTGTTTCAACCGCTTCAAACAGATCGCCGTAGAGTCTCTGGATGCATCTCATTCCGACAAAAATTTTGTTCCGGAACAAATTGCTCTCGAAGAGCTACACGTATTCGTGAAGACAACAAAATATATTTTTTTCAGCGAAATTACAGGGGGTCGACGGACATGCACCGACGTTCTTCTCTGAAGACACCCAGCAAATACGTAGCCAAGCTGCTATGACAAGCTAGGTGACCACCAGCTCCGCAGTGACTCAGTCCCGCGCCACTAGCGCAAGCTGCCGAGATATTTTTTCGCAAGTTTATCGTGCTGGTTTCAAAGTTTTACCAACGCTGACCCTTCGCGTGGCCGCACCCGTGAAATCCATGCGCCGGCGCGACAGCGCTCCCTCAAAATCTACTATATAAACACATGGCACGTAAACGGAGCTACTGTGTCGAGAAAAAACGTTGGTTCATGCGTCAACGCATGCAGGCATTAGTGATCGGGACATTGTAAAGAAAGCGGTGTACTTACGATGAGCTCCACTTCGTAGGAAGCTTGTTGACGCTTGTCTGTGGCAAACACTTGGCGCGTATAGTGACATTGTCGTCCCACACAGCTGTTACATCGGACACATGTCCACTATTATAAATCGCGGCTCCTTTGCGCACACTATCGCCGCAAAAGTAATTGTCAGGGACGCGCACAAGCGGCAAATCGCACGCGCGCACTTCCGTCATGCTTGCAGTGAAAGGAGGCGTTCGCTACGCGTCCCGCGTGCGGTTCCAACGGCCGCCGCTACGCGGCTTTCAGTGGCGCCCCTATAGGCGCTGCGCATCGCGAATAGGCGATGCGCAAAGCGCCGACGACGCCATCTGCCGCCATGGCTCGGAAGCGCTCGCGGGGCCCGGCGAGCAGTGTTCCCGCGAGCGTCTATGCGCGAGTGCACGGATGGATATGTTTTTCATCGTGATTTAACGATTCTGGCGGGCCTCAGCGATGTCGAAAAATACCTGCTGCGTTGTCGGCTGCTCAAACACACACAAAAAATCGCCAGGAACGCACATCTACAGGTTTCCGGTGCTATTTCATGAGCGAAAGCGACGGCGGCGGTGGATTACGGCTGTACGACGTAGAAGCTATACAATCGCGCTTTGTTTACGGCAGTGTTAGAACGATTACCGTGTTTTTATTTATTCTTTCTTTGTCGCTACGTTTTCAGCGAGCGCTACTACGTTTACACTTGGTCGCCTCGCCTGCATTGTAGACACTACAATTCACATGAGGTTGTTATTACTGATAAGACGCGATACCTTGGCTCACTTGAAAAACGAATGGCGCGAAGCGCAATGCGAGAGAATGTAGGGCAGGTGACGGCTCCTTTAAAAAAGCGCCGTGGAATCACACGTGTGCTGTACGAAATCGGCTGCATTCTACCTATTGATGGCACTGGAATGCGATCATCGGTGCAGAATGTTCGCTGTGCGCTTCTGCACCGATGATGACAAGCTTATCGTTTATTTTTTCACAAGTTTATCGTGCTGGTTTCAAAGTTTTACCAACGCTGACCCCCCACGTGGCCGACCCTGTGAAATCTATACGCCGGTGCGACAGCTCTTCCTCAAAATCTACTATATCAGCACATGGCACGTAAACGAAGCTACTGTGTCGAAAAAAAACATTGGTTCACGCGTCAACGCATGCAGGCGTTAGTGATCGGGACGTTATAAAAAAAGCGGTGTACTTACGATGAGCTCCACTTCGTAGGAGAAGCTTGTTGTCGATTGTCTGTGACAAACACTTGTCGCGTATGGGGACATTGTCGTCCCACACAGCTGTGACATCGGACACATGTCCACTATTATAAAGTGCGGTTCTTTTGCGCACACTGTTGCCGCAAAAGTAATTATCTGGGACGCGCACAACCGGCGAATCGCACGCGCGCAAATGAGGCGTCTGCTACGCGACCCGCGAGCGGTTCCAACCGCCGCCGCTACGCGGATTTCAGTGGCGCCCCTATAGGCGCTGCGCATCGCGGATACGCTCGTGTACACTATAATTATTTCCCTATTTCCTCGTGCCAATTTTATGCAGCCTCTTTGGGACATCACCTGGCCGGTAGCCTTGCGGAGAGAATACGATAGCTTGCAGCGCAAAACTCAGTGGCTGGCAAAACTCACTTCTCTAGACCTTTTGACTTCACATTGTGAAACCACCCGAATGCCTATTTTCCTTACTACTGGCTTGTTTCTTGACAAGTTTAGCATAGCAGGTAAGGTGCCGCGCTGGTAAATGCGATTACGTGGGTGTGAATTCCCTCCACGACAGCCGCGTTTGTTTTGTTTTATCGCCTAGGAAAACTAGGCGACAAAATGGATGCGGCCGCCGTGACGGGCATGTCGGTGGCGTGCGAAAACCGAAAACACGTGTACTCAGATTAAGGTGCACATTAAAGAGCCCCAGGTGGTCAAAACTGATGCGGAGTGCCCACTATGATGCGCGTCATAATCGCATCGTGGTTTCAGCACGTAATTCTCCAAAACCAATTCATATATTAAATTTCTATGGATTCAAATCTATTTTAACTGGTGGAGCGAACCTATAATAAATTCGCCCTGGATGAAAAGTTATCCTAACGTCTAGTTTCTCTCTGCAGAGGCAATCGGCTAAGTTGTGTCCAAAGAGGCAAGTAATGGCTCAGAGTAGCACAAAATTTGTTTCAGCTTGCAGCTGACCGCAGACAAGTGGGCTGGGAAAATTCCAACCTTTCTTGGTAAAGAGCCCACTTGACAGCACGGCAAGTGCCCAGAAATTAATAGGTATGGTCTAATCATTCTGTGCGTTCCCACATTGTAAGTAACCAGCTTAATTCACAACACAGATACATAACAAACCCTTCATGGTCACAACAATACTGTAGGAAATATCAGTACATTGCTTGTAAACACATGGACAACAAGTAAAATTGTACAACCAAGTCATGAACTCCTTGGATTGCTTATCGTTTTTGCTTAGGACAATTATAACACAGCAGTGTATGAGCACAAAAACAATAGTCTTGAACTGCTAAGTCAATTTTTGCAGCAGACTTCCAAGTCTTTGTGTGGCTTAATTCTCTCTTTTTGAATTCCAAATACCAAAGAATCCTAATATGTACAAACTAGGGGTGTGCGAATATTTGAGTGTCGAATTCGAATCAAGAAGTACCTAATCGAATAATTCGATTCGACTTTCGAATAGCTAGTATTCGAAGTTTCGAATAATTCGACAGGAGAAATATCTAAAGCGCGACAAAGGCCGATGGTGCAACTTGGTTAGGGTGGGGTGGCAGAAACTAACGCTAGCGTCGTTACACTGGGCCTTCCGTTAAAACTTTCACTGACATTCTGGTTAAAAAGTGAGCGCACGCTCATCTTAAAAGAGATTGTCATTTCCGCACGTAGGAAAACACATGAGAATACTGTGAAGCCCTTCACAACTTCGTTCAAAAACGAAGGCATGGACTTCTTGCGACTTCGGTTGCGTATGCTGCAAGTGCCGTAAAACGTGCCGACTTTGACCTGCGAAACCCTCGGTCATTGGCTTTGCTTGTAAAAGTTTGTTCACGCTGGGCAGTCGCCACTGGCACACCGAACCGCTCGTTCAGAAACTTCCATCGTTGCGGCACGCAGTTGAAACGTTGCTGTGAACGGGCGCCCGAAGATTTTGGGGCACGGAGCACCCATGGCGATGAAGCACAACATTACCGTTGCAAGATGAGCCGTATTGCGCGACCATGGGGAAAACACTAGCCACCATACCCCTCCCCCCCCTGTTAGTCTTTAGGAGGTTTGGAGTGGCGCTGCTGACTGGAATGGCGGCTCTTCTATCAACATGCTTGCGCGCCCATAGAAACTGAAACAAAAGCCACTCTCGAACAAGTGCATAATGAAACTGTCGGCACGCCGTAGCGTCCCTGATTTGTCCTTTGTCTTGCCATAATTGGCGGTACACATTTTGTGTAGGTATACTATTCGATATTCGATATTTTTGGCCACTATTTGATTCGATTTAAGGTGAAATTTCACAATTCGCACACCCCTAGTACAAACATTTGCAGAAACAATTTGCGACAGTGAGCACTGCAAAATGTGCCATTAGTCATCTCCATCATAATACGAAGCAGTTTCTCTGACACCCCTCTCAAGTGTGCTACAGCAGCTATTTGAACAGAGAATGCTTCTTCCACTTTTCTGACAAAATTGAAAGCTGCTTCTGTGGGCACCGTTAAATTACCTAGTCTTGTCCTGCACCTCCACTGCTTTGAACATCATGGAGATTTGGTTTGGTGAAGACAAATCTTGGCTTTTGTCTTTCAAGAGATCCTTGCACTGTAAGCATGGTGCTTTTTTCAGAAATCCTTGTACTAGGTATACTGACACGTAACAAACTATGTTTGATTCAAGTACATCTGCTGGTTCTTCGGTGTCTGAAAGGTTTGAGCTGAAGGTGTCAACCACAGTAGGACTTTCTTGATCGAATCTTAATTTCTTTAGCTTAGTTAGAAGAACAGCCTCATCTGCTTGGCAGTTGCTGCCATCTGAAAGCTTGAAGAGCTTCCCGACAATGATATGCCTGAGACCGGCAGTGAACTGGAATGTATTTGCAGTCTCGTTACAGCTGTGCTGCTGCCGAATGATCCCAAACAAGTTCTCCAGGGGATCCTGATTCAGACGACAAGCGAGCAAAAACTTGAAGTTATAGGATTCCTGCAGGTCTGCCCACAGCACACAAGCCGCTTTAATTGTCACCTGCCAGCCCTAAATGGTTCTTGGTTGCCTAGGTTCTTTGAGTTTCCAAGATTTAATCCATGCAATCCAAGAATGCAAGAATTCAATGTGCCCTGTAGAAGTATTAATTGTATACCTCATTTTTCTCTCAGCTATCTTTACACAAGAACTGTTTAATGAATCAAACTGATCTATTTTGACAACAAACTCAGCTGTGCTTGTGGCTTCTGGTGGAGAACATTAAATGCTATGAATGCTTCTATTGCTAGATAGACACTGTTGCAGAGCACCCACTTTATTTTCAGGTTACCAAATGCACTTTCATAGATGTGCCCTCAGTGTGTTTAGGTAGGCATTTTAGTTTCAGGTGATGTGTTGATTCATAGAAATCTTAATATGCCCCCAGGAAGCAACCTTATCACCAATAGGAATATCATGCTTCCTCAGATTATTCCTCATACATTTCAAAAGGTGGGGGACGTCAAAAATGAAGGAAATCTTCTATTTATCAGCAATAAAGAGAGACCTGTCAGGGCTCACACCAAGTGTCCTTGCAATAACGCAATTGCTGCTACCCTGGTCACAAACCAATGCTTTCATGAAGAGCGCACATGCCTTTAGCTCAATGATTAGCTTTTTCAATGACATTAAAAGGGGCCCTGCGCGAACTGTCCCCTCTCTTCTCAAAAGGGCTACTGGCTGTATCCATTTCTTCGCTTTCCCAGAGACCACAAGTGCTGCAGTGTGCGCTGTGCCATTTGTTCTTTCTCTGGCATTACAACATATCCATGTATGATGTCTTCCTTTGGGTCATACTGCAGATTTCTTTTTAATGAAATTTTGACAAAAATTAGGCAGCAAGCTCTGTCTTGAATTTCCCAATTTTTTCGCCTTTTCTTTGAATAACTCGAGAATCTGAGACAAAACTCCTGTCTTTATATTTACGGCCGACAGCCACGTCCTTCAGGACTTTACTGTGCGAAGGCTCAGTACTAGGGGTGTGCGAATATCTTAGTTTCGAATTCGAATAAAATACTAACTAATCGAATAATTCGATTCGACTTTCGAATAGCTAGTATTCAAACTTTCGAATAATTCGACAGTACGAATATCTAAAACGCGACAAAGGCCAATGGTGCAACTTGGTGAAGGTGGGGTGGCTAAAACTAACGCTAACGTCGTTACAATAGGCCTTCGTTAAAACTTTCACCGATTTCTTGGTTCGAAAATGAGCCCGTGTTTACTTTAGAGGAGCTTATGTTATTTCAGCACGTAAAAAAAAGAAAGACAAGAAAAGTGGCAAGCCCTTCTCAACTTCACTTCCGAAACAATGGTACGGACTTTTGAATAGTTCGGTCGCGTATGCCGCAAGTGCCGTAGAACGTCCCGAATTTGGCATGCGAAACCCTTGAGGATTGGCTTCACATGTGAAAATTTGATCACGCTGCACATTCGCCACTGCCGTACTGTACCACTCGTTCAGAAACTCTCGTCGTTCCGGTGCTCAAACAAAACGCTGCTGTGAACGGGCGCCTGAAGATTTTTGGGCCCAGAGCATGGCCATGGAGCACAATAACATGACAGTTGTCAGATGAGCCGTATTGTACAATTATACGAAAAAAAGAACTAGCTACCGTACCACCACCCCCTGTTGCCCAAGAGGTTAAGAGTGGCACGACTAACTGGAATGGCAGCTCTTCTATCAACATGGTTGCGCGCCCATAAAACCTGAAAAAAAAAACTCCCGAACAAGCACGTAACAAACCTGTCACCACGCCGTAGCTTTCTTGATTTTTCCTTTCTCTTGCCGTTACTGACTGTGCACGCTTCGATACTATTCGATATTTTCGGCCACTATGCGGCACTATTCGATTTGAGATGAAATTTCACTATTCGCACACTCCTACTTAGTACCTTTGATAGATATTTATATGCCTCAGGGCTTGTAAAGTAAAGATTGAGGGCAAACTGTCTCAGTTGCATCGGCCATCGTCGCCCATGTTTTTTCAGTGGTTGCAGATGCATTTGCACTCTTAGAATTTCCAAAAAGTCCTTCTTTAGGTACCTGTCTGCTTCAAGAAGAAGCTGTGCATGAGATGCAATTGGTTTCTTGGACTTTTTAAGTCTTGCAACAATTTGATGGAGGTGGGAGATCTCGTCGCAGTAGTGCTGAAGCCTCTTCATATAACATGGAGTGAGCACTTTCCGGGTCCTGGTTCTGGCTCTTGGGGTTCCTGAAAAATCAAAAAGCCACGTCACTAATGTTAAGTGTAAGCAAGAGGCTTTAAAATATACACTTTGGTTAAATGGTTTGCTAAGTTTGGTACACTAGAAACACGTACATTTGTATTGTAATGCAACGTATTATTACCTGGAATTTTGTGTGCATCTTTTACAAAATTTGCAAGCTATGCCCAAATTGAAATACGAGGTCAGGCTAGTGTAAAAGGCTAATTTGGTATTTTTGCATGTTATGAGAACGAAATAAACACAGGCAAAATGTATTTTTTGTCACACAGCCACGTATATGACTGGCCAAAAGCAGGCGCACACCCAGTGGCGTATAGTAAAACGTTAAAACAAAAGTGCATTTATTTAATGAAAGCATCTATTTAATGTAATGAGCTGTATCATTAACCAGTTGTAGTGCCAATATTTATATATTGGGGACGCATGTGGGAATAATTCCTTTTTGTTTTGTAGAATGAAGACACACTTACTGGAATTACTATGTAATCTTGCATTAATCATGCATTCATCTTCCTTTAATAAGAGGAAGAATACCTACTCTGTGTAGTTGGTGCTGTTGGCAATGGCTCCTGTGCTCCCAGGATGCTGGCTCTTGTATTGGTGGAGAGATATTAAGGGGCACTCGAAAAGAATGCTGTATATCACTATATAAATTTAAGCAGGAGCAATGGCATTGTGCTTTATTTTTGGAGAGCTCCCACTTACTGGTCTCACGCCTTGATGCTGAGAGCTCTGGAGAGAAGTCGGGGAAATCTTGGTATTCTAAAAGTACACATCATTACATTAATTCTATATCCGCTTTAGAAAAAACACATCAGATGAAATACACACTTTCGAACAAGTAAACAATGAACATTACCATCTATGGAAGCAGCGAAACAAAGCTTCGACACTTGTCACATAAGAAATATTATTCGCGAAACCACTGCCGTCACAGGGTGGAAGGTACAAAATACTCATCAGGCAAAATTCGTTACAAAATATAGATTTCATAGTAATCGTGAAACCAAGGAAAATGACAAGAGTTTCTGAACAATATCGACGGTCCCAACACACACACACCCCTACATTCTGGCGAGATGGGTCTTAGATCTCAATATCGGTGGAGGGGTATGAGACCCCCAGAGACCGCATTAACTTTAAGCCCCCTTGACTTTAAGGACTGCTGATAATAATCTAAATGTTTAACACAATCTAATCATTCATGAAGAACCCCAAAGCACCTAAACGTTCTCTTTCACCTAATGCGATTACCATTACGTTCAATAATCACCGCTCTTCGCGCCCCTCGCGGATATAAAATCTCTTTTAAAAAGCTTGTGCTCGATTATTAGAAACGCTGCACGCATAGCCACTTCAAATTGCCTAGGCGTCCTATTGAAAAATCACGCGCAATCCCTTTAGGTACAGTACACCGAAATCACAAACCAGACGTGTCGCCTGTGCAAGTTACACGGCAATGCAAAGCTGACACTGAACAATATGTGGTTTATGTATTCGTCATTATGGCAATATATTAGTTCATGTAAAAACTATGTAAGAGAAACGACGACGGACCATTGAACAAGAGCATAACTGACGCTCCGGCTTACCTGTTTACGGCGCGGGATCAACAGATCGACTCCATGAAAGCGTCAAACGTACCCCTCGATCTCTATCGCTGCGGCATTCCTAAATTCGCCGGTAAACTGAGTCAGCTACTATTGCTGTAAAGATAAAAGGGCGTCTGCGAACTGAAGCTAGAGTGACCTAGAATAGGGGGAGTGTCCAAAGCGCCGCGCGAATACATGGGAGGAGCGAGGGCCTTTTGCGGTGAACTTCCGCGCCGCGGCGCTGCCGTGCCGGACCCGTGGGCTTTCTCCGCGGCGGAAGGCGCGTCAAAGCGGCGAGCGTCTGCTACGCGCGTGATATTTTGGCCGCTATTAGCTAAAATTGCGGAAATTTGGGCAATATCTAATACTTCGTCACTGCAACATAATACAGCAGCGACTCATCACAAAGAAAACGCGTTTGTTAGTTTGTGTGTTGTGAAACGGTAATTTTGTATATATTATTTCAGCTGGTTTGTCACCGCATTGGTCCACACTTCCGCGGCTGTTTTAGGAACGCATCCTGCGCGCACTTCAGCGTGAGAAAAGGCGCTTAACTTACTTTCGTGTGGACTGACGAACGAAAACTTGGTGCAGGAAAGAATAAACTGAAGATAACCAGGCGAACGTAGCACATAATGCACGTAGTAACTAGGTCATGCATGCTAACGCGTTTGCACCCTTCATATTCTATCTTTTATTTCGTGCATTCGATTTGTTTTACAAGGCTGCCGACGGCGCTCTGCTGTTTCAAGCCATTTCATGCGAAGCCGAATGTGTCAGTCGGCGTGGCCGCGGTACTAAAAGTAAAAAATTACTCGCGTCTCGTTCACGTGGTATACACGAAAATTAGCACGGAGGGGCACGAATGTATACGTATGCCCAACACGACCGATAGGTCATGACATCACTAACTTGACATGCTTGCCATTTGCGTAACGACTAACAATAATAATATGTTGTGTGGCGCGCAAACCCGCTTTCTGTAGCCAGAAATAATTCTGACGATGTGTGGGCTGACGATTTGTTTCCGTCAGGTTATAAAAAACGTGGTGGTCACCTGTATCGATGTAAGCATATTAGACTTACCCATACATTTTGAAGAACTGACCGCATAGGTAAAATGCATGCGAAAAAATTACATGAAAAAAAAAAACATGGTCTCTTATGCATTCGCCTGAGATGACTCGAAAACGAAAGCCATCTTTTTCGTCAGTCGATGCATTGATCCTCCCTCGCCCCTCTCCGAAAGCTTTCTTCTGTACATAACGTGCTTTCGGACTGCCGACAGTATCGAAGGCATTGCAAGCTTTCTGCACCTCACCTGCTTTTACATTGCCTCTGTGATCGGCCCCCGATCACGGAGGCAATGCAAAGCGACCGTGTCATGTGATGGCGTCATCATGTGACGTCACGTTGAATGACGTCACAGGTACGTCACAAGTTCTGTCGACGTCATCGCGTGATGATATTGTGCATCACTCGTGTTGGCTTCGCGGGACGCCGACGGTCAATTTTCGTGTTTGATGGTCGAGGCATCTCTACCTTAAAAAAATACAAGACAAATCAAAGTAAATGAAACGATAACAGTGCATCATCGTCAATGCCTCACTTCACGTTACGAGCGATCGCCCGAAAACAAACGTGATTCTCAGTTCAGAGCATCTGATTGCACGCGTCTGCAGGACAAAAGAGGCTTGCTTTACCCGTCTGGTCACCTCTTTATATTTAATCAAGAGATGACCAGACTCGCTATTTAAGTACTCCGGAGCTTCAGCACGAAATTGTGGTGGACGCTATATTGAGGTCATCAGGAAAAAGCGGGAAATTGCGGTCGGGTGCCCTGTTGGCGCGCACTCAACTGCCGCGGAAACGATTGTATTTTATGTAACTACTCGTCCACATCTTTTTGTAAAGTCTCTGAACCGGGCGAACGCTAACCTCCGAGAACCGTGAAAACATCTGAAGTTGAGAATAAGTTGTTTGAAACTGTTTTCATTTCGTATAGTGAATGCTTGAAGCAATGCACGCATCTCGCGCGAACGTTTCATACTGATGTCAGCGATCCAATGCAACGTGCGATTATATATATATACACATATATATATATATATATATATATATATATATATATATATATTATATTACCGCATGTTGCATTTTTTCAGGCTAGGTACATAAGGGATCTCTGCATTGGAACAATTTTCTGAAGTGATTGAGATATTACACTTCTATTTGTCGATTTCTTACCATATTTTCGTTCAGGCAGCTTGTACAGCAAGAATGGGGACATTTGTAACTTTGTTGCATGATATCTGGATATTTGTAAAGCATTTTCTATATTACGCCTTTTATGCAAAATGTTGTGGAATAAAGTTACTTTACCTGGCATTGCTTTTCTTTCAAATGTTTGCGCACGGTGAGCCTTGTTGTACGCTACCTCAGAAGCAAGAACATAGCCAACAGCATTGCGGTCTTATGGCCGTCTCTACTCTTTTTTGTTTCTTTTCTTGTTTCCCTTGCGTCTTCCCGGTGTGCTCCGTCCATAATAAAGAGCTAGTGGAGGCTAATGAATTGTCGAATAAAGCGGTGTGCGTATGGCTAGCAAACCAGTGGCGACCATGAGTAAAAAGCTCGTAGTGTGAAGCGGTCACTGCCCGCAAGTGTTTCAGCTGACTGCGCGTGCAATTTACTTTTTTATTATTACTCTTAATTCGAGAATGCATGATGCTATTGCCCGATTACTCGTCCGAATAAGGTTTTCTGTTTTCGTTCTTTACGTGTGCGTGTCCGTTTTGCGCGTTTTTACACACGCACCAACGTTCTCGAACTCTGTGACCGGAACTAGGCCACGCTGATGCCTCTTGACACATGATTTTTTGCATTGTGTTGTTGCCCCAGCACTAACACAACGCTTAAACATGGATAAGCTCCATTCCGCACCGCATTATAAAAGTTAAGTAGACTTCATGTGCCCTGTGTGGAAACGCGGCGCAAGAAACTACAGCGCGTAGCAGACGCCCCTCGCTTTCCGCGCGCTTCCCGAGCGCGGAAAGCCCACGGGTCCGGCGCAGCAGCGGCGCGGCGCGGGAGTTCACGGCAAAAGGCCCACGCGGGAGCCGGCGCTTTGGACACTCCCCCTATTCTAGGTCACTCTACTGAAGCGAAAGGTGCTTCCGCATTTACTATGCATTTACGTTGCCGCCGAACAATTTGAACGCCAACGGGCCAACGGCCACGGAAAAGATGGATACAAATTGGATTTTGGTCCAGTTAATCATCACTGAAGTCTTAAAACGTTGACACTTCAATTAAAAAGAAGCTATACATATTAAGTCTAAACATAAGTAACTCTCTGGCTTTCCAAAGCAAAATAACATGTTTGAATGATTCATTGGCTTGCGCAAAACAATTTCTTAAAGTGGAAAATTTGGGTGGTTTAGCGCCCCTAGCAGAGAAAATGCAAACTAAGATAGCCGACCGCTAAAAGAGGAGTCAGTAGCTCCACTCTGCGCGCATATCGATGGAACTCGCTGCGGTCGATTTTTTCGCTTTCTGCGGCGATCGCTAGAACTTGAGACTTTCCGGGGCCTGGGGCTACTATTAATGTCAGCTGTCCTATAGTCGAGTGCATATTGTAACGGCGCCTCTGGAGCGAGAAAGAGGAGTGGTAGGAGAAGACGACGACGAGGACTTTGTTGCTGCTTCCGTAGCCTCACCCCATCCTGTGCTCTGCCGCTGAGCGTTCTCAATAAACGCCTCCTGATTCGTAACATCGTGGTGGAGGTGCGGGGTACGTCCAACCACGGAAGCTGCTCCACCAAGTCTTCGTCGCAGTCGTCGCCTTGTGGATAGTCGTGTGCATCGATTACCTCACTCGGTACTGCGAGACGGCCGCCATCCCCTCTGCGACTGCTGCTGCCGTCTCTTTATTCTTGTTAGATTCCGTCATTCTCCGGCACGGACCGCCCCGAGTGATAATCAGCGACCGTGGACGCCAGTTCACTGCAGATGTTGTCAAGGAATTGCTACGCTTATGTGCTTCTACTTTTCGACATTCAACACCCTACCATCCTCAAACAAACGGACTTACCGAGCGTGTGAACCGGACCCTTACGAACATGATTTCAATGTACGTGGCATCCAATCATAAGAACTGGGACGAGATTTTGCCGTTTATAACATACGCGTTTCACACAGCAAGACACGAAACGACATGCTATAGCCCATTCTTCCTTCTATACGCGCGCCCACCTCGTTATACTTTGGACACTATCCTTCCTTTGACCACCGCTGATAACCTATCAGTAGCTGAGACTCTCTGTCGTGCTGAGGAAGCTCGTCGACTAGCGCGACTCCGCACGCTAGCTTCCCAGACCACGTCAAAGGCCAGATACGACAGTAAGCACCTCCCTGTGAGCTATGTCTCTGGCGATTTTGTGTGGTTGTGGACCCCAGACGGAAGCGCGGTCTATGCACCAAGTTCTTGGCGCACTATGCTGGTCCGTTTGTCATCATCGACCGCTTGAGTGAGGTTAACTACACGATAGCGCGTCTCACACCCAGCGGCCGACGTTCTCCAAGAACTCAAGTTACGCACGTCGCCCGGCTAAAGCCATGTACACAACGAGAGGACACCTGACTCGCCCGGCGGGCTTCGTCTGCGCGAGGAAAAGTGTAACGGCGCCTCTGGAGGGAGAAAGAGGAGTGGTAGGAGAAGACGACGACGAGGACTTTGTTGCTGCTTCCGTAGCCTCACCCCATCCAGTGCTCTGCCGCTGAGCGTTCTCAATAAACGCCTCCTGACTCGTAACAATATTACTGGAAATGATTCGCGCTTTCTTCTAAACACGGCTTTAATTGCCAAACACTGCCAGTGTTAAGGACAGCTGCATTCAGCCCTCGCATAGCACCGGATGTAGTAGTGTAAAAGTCTGACCTCTTCTAGGCCAATAAACTTCCGCTCAGCCCATGGAAATTTCGCGGATATCAGGAAAGGACACGAAGCTTCTGCTGGATTCAGTGGGCTGGTATGTAGCAAAGCAATCAAAGGACCACTATGACATTAAGACAGCGGCTTATCATGTATGCGATAAGGAAGTACATATGACATGCATGCCATGAGCTATCATTTATGTTCGTGGTGTACTCATGTAATGTCATGCCTTGTTTTGGAATAACAGATAGAGTCGACGAAATGATGAGCGGAGAAAAACGCGAGCGGATAGATAGATAGATAGATAGATAGATAGATAGATAGATAGATAGATAGATAGATAGATAGATAGATAGATAGATAGATAGATAGATAGATAGATACGGTAAAATTGCCTTTGTTTCGTAATGAAGTGCTTCGCATTTAAGAAGTCCCCGTAATATTTATAGAATATAGAATTCCAACTCGATCTAACTATACCCTATTTTAGAACTTTCTCAGTGAAACGAAGAAATTTCCATTCCATGGCACGTACCCATAGGATACAATGTTATCAATCCGAATCAAGTCAGCTAAGTCTAAGCTTTCCTGAAATAAAAGAGTTTGAAAGGCGTTATTTTTGATAAATTTTGAACAAAGAGGTCTCCTTGGAGCGTGCGCTCTAACGCTATAACGTTAAAACACCTAACTGCACTAATCACGACCCCTAGCCTTATTGGAGGGCACTGGCTTTGGAGTTTCTGCAAAAGCTCCCACAGGAACACTACTGGGGCTGCATTCATTAATTGTTCGGCCTCCTCGGGCGATCACTGCATTAGTTCTCCCTATGTTTGCACATCGGTAGTCTACAATAGCATCACGTATCCGTCTACCTGGCATGCGTCGCCCGGACATGGGATGCTCCATGTCCGGGCGACGGAAAGACAGTACAGGGTGGGGGGGGGGCAATGACACGGAGGTTAACCAGAAGAAGCCTCCGGTTTGCTACCTGTACGTGGGAAGGGGACAAGGGATGTAAAAGAATGAAAAAGAAGAAGAAGATATGTGACGACAGCACGTTGTCGCGGTTTCTTCAAGCAACCGGACTCAATGTCAAACTGTTACTGTTAGCAGAAAATGTTGCTGTGTAGTACTTGGCCCACGGTCATGAATGTTTTTTTTTGTTGTTGTTGTTGTTGGATGAGGCGGCCGATTGTGTAATAGGCTCCCGTGAAAAATGTCTTTGTCGATATCACGAACTTCCCGATTTAAGGAAATAACTCGAGAGTGCTCATCAGTTCCTTAAATCTATTCTCAGCTATATTCAGAAGAGGCTCCCGTGAACATGTGAGCGAAACATCGCCTGTCTGAGGTGCTCAGTGTTGTTATGAACGGACTTCACGACTTGGCGCCGCTGGACCGTCGGAATGGTATGGCGGCATCAGCCCTGCTTTCTTCGACCTCAACGTTCCCCGAAACGCACCAGGTGCGGCGAGAACACTTCAACTGTGTCCTGATGCCTTCAAAGCTGTCAGTGTACCTCGTCAATCGCCATGGACACGCTTGGATGAATTTGACGCTTTTATGGCCTGAAGATGGACTATTTGCAGTCCAGGCTGCTCGGAGCAGGCAGTCGCTTGTGCACTGCTTTGTTCAGGCTTCTGGGAGATGCACCGAACAATTAGCCGAGCGCCAGAAAATTCCTCATCGGGCACCTTCTGCGACTTTGTGGCCCGACTGGGAGCTGGCCGTCACCTGCGCCGGCGACTAATTGAGGCAAGGAGGGACTTGCAACTGTCAACACACCTGACATCACGGCCAGTCTTCAGGAACGTGTGCAGCAGTAATCCGTTCATTGTGCGTATGGTTCTTTTGTGACTTTGTGACCCGAGTAAGAGCTGGCCGTCATCTGCACCGACATCGCTATCGAAGCACGGAACGACTACACCTGACAGCACACCTGACAACGCAGCCCGTTTCCGGGAATGTGCACCGCCGAGATCCCTTCTTGGTGTGTATAGTGTCTTTGTGTCTTGTTCGCCTCCCGTGACCGTCCGTCGTCCAGGTGCACCGCTTCTCTCTTTCCCGGAGTGCGAAGGAGGCGGTGCTTACTTAGTGGGCGGAGATGACGACAACGTGTTTGATTGAACTGCCCTGGACTATTGTTTCCTCCAGCAGGGAATCCTGGGAAGGCCCAGGCTTTATAACGCGAGCGTCGGCACGCTCCATGCATGCTATGCTACTCTAGGATGCTACGACAGGCTACTAGAAGCCACCACGAGGCTTCTAGACGCTACCAAAACGTCATGTAAAATAAACGTTCCTGTTATCAGCTCCGGCTCCTGAGCTCTACTTGTTCCTGAAGCCAGGCTGCTCCCCGGCCCTATGGGCAGACCCCCGATCGCGTCAGTGTCACGATGCGTGCTGACGTAGCTACCTCTCCTCATGCCATCCCTCCCAGTGCAGCTCCCAGCGTTGGGATTCAAGAAGAGAGAGCGCTGCGAGCATGGGACAAATCCATGTAACTCAGCTTATGCTTGACGCATTCGAAGCATTGTTGCGGAAAGGTATTTGTGAGTCTATAAACTCCTAGATTGTGGTCATTCGATGTTTACTTGGAAAAGTGTTGCAGGGGCCGGTTCATATTCACCGATTATGTTCTCGGTTATTTGCTTTACCGTACCTTCGAACGTCGAAATGAACGCCCAGTAATAGCTTGCTTGCCGTAAATTTCAGAGCTTGCGCCGCCTTTGAGGCATCGTATTTTCATCGAACCTAACATCGAACAGTCGTATAAACTACGAAACAATAAAAGCGAGCTGTGTACTTCACTCTTGAGAATAAACTTCAGGAAAGCATCGTCTGAAGTGAGATAATTATTATAAATTCCTGTTCAGCTTATCTTGGAAAAAGCTGCTGTAGTATGGAACTTCGTCTCTGTAACTCTTGGTAATCAGTTGAAAGTTATCCAAAAGAATGCAACGTGGTTTGGTACTGACTAATATTAGATTAACAGTAGCGTCACCCCCTTGAAGAACATGATCCACCCGGAAAAGCTTGATATCCGCCGTGGCGTATGCATTTGTTCATTTTTAAATCAAATTGATGGGAATAATACCTTAAATATCCGCAGTGTTCTCCTAAAACAGCGCCCATCGTATATCATTTACATGACCTTAACAGAAACAAACACGAAATCTCTTGCCGAACAAAAGTATTTCAAACGTCTCTCTTGCTCCGAAGCATTTGATAATCGAAGGAACTGTGTCAGGCTGTGTCCTTGAGAGATGGCCGAGACATTATTACTTTACGATGGACGTGTACTTGTGATAGAGCCCTTTCTGACTTCCAGAAGCTACGCTCTTAGTGTGATTACTGTTCGTTTGTTTAGGTTTGATATGTTCAGCTTGCAACCATTACTCGCGTTTTCTCTCCTCTGTAATGTCCCCCCGTCCCTCCCTTATGATGCCTCGTGCGATTTGTTGTGCCATAACAAATAAATAAATAAATAAATAAATAAATTCTCATCTGCGGCGACCTCACATCGGCGCTCGAGTCACAGACTGCCTTTGTCGTGTGTCAGGAATACCGTGTCTCAACTGCAATAACAAATATGCTTAAATGCCAGAAGCATTTCTTTAGTTTCCAAGATGGGTTTTGGACACGCGACGTGTTATGGCAGTGGGACACGCACGCACGCAAACAACACGGATGACGTCGAAACGGCACATATTAACACCGGAAAGACATGATAGAAAATGTTACAAATGTTCCGAATTCAAGATTTGGGCCTCTGGTGCATGCCTGATCAGGCCGAATAATACACCTTGAAAAATGTCCCGGTTGCAAGCAAGCGTGGCTAAGACGCTTGGCGTGTTTTCGCAGCGCCCATGAAGTGTCGTCGAGTCAACGTGAAGTTATTAGCGTTGATGATGCTAATTGACGGTAGTCAATTTCTTGTGCAATACTGATTTCGGGTACAGATATCTCAGAAAGAGGCTGGAGGGGGGTGCGAAGATGTTGTTGCTAGCCATTAAATCTCTGCTACTGCATCACTTCTCGGCTTCAACTTCTGAGCACGTCAGTGAACTGAAACACGTGCGCTAATGTAATTAAAATGAATCACTTACATTTTATGCTATGCAGAGAGAGAGAGAGGGTGAGAAAGGAAGCCCCGAAAGTTAACCAGTTATTAGCATCCGCTTTGTTACCCTGCTTCAGTGGTCAGAGGCTATGAAGGCGGGTAGAAACAATATATTTATGTATAGTAAGGCTTTTGAGTTAGCCACCTGCACTGGAAATCGTGAGTGATGACCGGTCTTTCAGATAATTTTCATATATAGGCTTAATCACGCGTAGCTTCTCGCTCTGTAATTTCGTTTGTGTTCTTTATGCCCAACAAGTTGTTGTTGTAAGCGTCTGTATTAAGGCGAAAGCCTTAAATGTCCCACCAAACACGAAATGTGACAGTCGGCGTCTGCGTTAACGCGACTCATGCGAGAAATAATCATGATCTGATGACCGCGCACTATGATGATTTCATGGTGCCACAAGTCACCAAAATTTGTTACGTCTCTATGACATCACATAACGTTACATGATGACGTCATCACATGACATAGGGGCGCCGATCCCGGAGCCATGTAAGGTGCTGAAAGCTTGCAATGCCTCTGATTCCGGAAATAATGCGAAACCAGGCTACGTGTAGAAAGCTTTGAAAGGCGGGGCCATGAACAGAATCGACTAAATAGAACAAGAAAAAGATGGCTTTCGTTTTGGAGTCATCTTAGGGAAATACATGAGGAACCCTGTGAGATTGTGATGTGTGTGCCAATGTGGTGTGCGCGCCTATTAATTAAAAAAATTCTGTCAATGTATAAAAATCTTAAGTAAGATAGCGACGCTTTTGCGTCTGCAGTCGGATACGTTGTCGCTGATTCATCCGAATATATTTAATTAGCGATCGGCAGCGGCAACTACAATTCTCAATGAGAGTGAAATACACCTGTTGTAGTCCATAGATCTGTGCAAAAAGGAAGAAAGCCTTACTTTCATGGGTACCTATTAAGGTACTTTGCTAAAAGAAGGAATGCTTTGCGGGAAAGGTTTATAAGGGTGTGCGAATAGGGAAATTTTATCTCAATTCGAATTAGAATCGAGTAGAGCCAAATAGTGGCCAGAAATATCGAACATCCAATCGAATATTGAATATAAAAGATTTTATTGAGAACTGAAAGAAAGAACAAAGAAATGAAATGTGCTCATGTCTTCTAGCACATAACGCCGTGAGTGACTGCTACTGAAAGACTACAAATTGTCCTGCAGAAACGCGAGCTGTTCTACATGAGCTGGCTTTATGCTCTCTCGCCGTGATGTTACGGTGTTTACGGCTCATCTGACAACGGTAATGTAGTGACGTTAGCGTTAGTTCTAGCAGAGTCCTTAAATGCTTTTCTGGTCACGAAACTCCTCCGTAACTCTATGGAGAGAGCTTGCTATGTCGCCGCAGCAGCCGCGCGGTGGCGCTACGAGCGCGCGGGGGGTATTGAGGAGAGCTTCGCTGCGTAGGGGGAGCTGGGGGCCCGAGGAATCCGGCGGCATCGGCGCAAGTTTTCCTCGTTGTTTCTTAATTTGTGTGACTGACAGGTGTGAGAATGTGTGCGAGGACACGGATGTAACACGGATGGTGTGCGTGAGTGACGATGCCGAAGACTTGCTGTGTACCGGGTTGTTGCTCCGGCTACAGAAGTACGAGCGGAAAGGTGCGCTTGTTTAGTTTGCCGAGGGACGGCAATGAGAAGGATGAATAGAAACGTGCAATACTGCGACAGGAAGCTGGCGGATTTACCTTCGATTCTGAACACGTTAGTGTGCGCAAGATGCCTTTTGACGCCACTGACGTTATTCGAACGGACGACTTCATAGTGAATGCAAAAAAATGTGTCTTTGCAACGCAAGAAGGCATAGTTGCGGGCCGGCGCTGTTTCTTTCGCTGCTTGCTAGTTTTTTAGAATAACTGAGAGCCGAGCTAGTTGGTAAGTATTCGTTCTAAAAAGACACGGCGTGCAGACACAGACACAAGAAAGAAGTCACGACACCACAAACGGCATATTTGGGGTCGTGACTTCTTTTTTGTGCCTGTGTTTGCCCGCCCTGTCTTTTTATAATAGTTTTTACGTATTCTTTCCAGATTATTAAATGCTTGGCATTGTTTCCTTGTTTGCCGTTATTAAAAAAACGTATTTTTTTCTAGTTTTATTGACTGAATGTCAACTAAGCTATTTCTTTTTTAATTTTTATGTTGTGCCTCGGAGTCTTCCTTGTTTTTTGCATTAGCTTGCTCCATCCATGTACTGGCCGTGCAGACAGTTTCCCTGCGCTAGGAAATTGTCCCTCGTAGCTTTCTGTTTTCCGAGGTATTTTTCCAATAAAAGAGTTTCCAAATTTATCTTTCAGTCGTTGCATTCTTGCTTTGTTTACTGTAAATTAGTGTCTCGACAGTGTGATGTTCTCAAACATGTGCATTGAAATAAGCAAATATAGTGAAGGATGGACGCAAAGGGCGTTCGTGTTTTCTCACCATTGACACGCTTTTGGTTATTTTGCCCCGTGTTACGTTTTCCGCGTTCTGAATAACTCGAGAGAAAGAGAAAGAAGGAATGTAGGAAAGGCAGGGAGGTTAACTAGAAAATGCGTCCAGTTTGCTACCCTACACATTGGGAGGGGGAATAGAGGAGTAAAAGAGAGAGAGAGAAGGATAGACACATGTCACATCACACACACAGTGCCGAGTTTCACAGGCGGTCGCTCAATAGGGTTCTTTTTAAATACCGCACGAGGGCCCCTGTAGCTCGAAAGCGCAACAGAGCTCTGCTTGTGAACACATGTGCTTATTTTTACGAGATTAGCGAAACGCGGTTTCGTTTCAGTTAATCAAGTCTCCCCTGTGCTGTCTTGATTAAAAAAATCATTGCATAATGCGGTGCAGACGTAGTCCATCTAAGCAGTCAAAGCAACGCTCGTTGTGATTTGTGAAGGTGCCACGAGATCGAAGATTGGAGATACCCGAGCGCCTTTGCGACGCTGCGCAATGTAAAGTGCGACACACTTTCGCTCGTGCAATGTCCACGTAACATGAAATCGTCAAAGTTACTCGTAGAAAATGGACAAAACATGGTTACAAACTCGAAGGTAAGGCTAGGTTAGGTCCTAGAGATGAACTGGTGTTCACGCGGCACACGGACGTTATACCGTGCGAAAGCTTCGTCACTCCCGATTTCAAGCGTTGCCGAAGCTCTGTGAGGTAGGCTGCAGCGGTGTGAAGTTAGCTTTTATAAACTGTAAACACAGGAATGTAGAGCTTTTCTTTTTTTTTTAATGCGGTCGTGTTAAACTCCCGCGGCATAGACGGCCTGATTGTAAATAGCGCGATCGGCGCTGGCTAAACTCCCGCTACGAGACTTCAGTTTGCGAGTTGGTGGGTTTGTAAGGCTTGTGCAGTGTCACAAGTCTAGGTAATTTTTCTCGTGCCTAAATAAATAATCTCGTGCTCCACTGCCTGAGGTAAGGAACCTCGCTGGAACAACATATACAGCGAATATTGCTGCGTCGGCACGACTGTATCCATCGCAGCCTGGATATTAATTTAAAAAACGCCAAAGTAAGTTTTTTTTTAACACGCGTATGCGACTAACACATCGTATGTCAGGTGAAGTATGAGTGGTAGTTGAAATACTGTGGTTTGGTGCAGGTTAAACGATTGCCTCAAACCGGTACAGCATTCAGCCGAGCGCAGCGCGCGCGCACGAATGCCCCCGCGTTGACCGCGGCGACCCTAGCGGCAGCCTCTGTCCCTGTATGAAACTGCGGGCGGAGTTTCGTGACCAGAAAAGCATTGAAGGACTCTGGTTCTATCCACCCCACCCTAACCAAGTTGCACCGTTGGCCTTATCGCCATAGGTCGGCAAACTCACTGATGAGTCGACACACTCAGTCTCACTCAGACTCAGATCGAGACGTGAATCTCAGTCCGAATGAGTCCGAGTGAGTAATGTTTTTGTGAGTCTGAGTCCGAATGAGTCCGGTTGAGGAAAATTTTGGTGAGTATGAATCTGAGTGAGTCAAAAGGGCAAAATATATTTCATGAGTGAGTAGTGAGCTCCACATTTTTTGCCAACCAATGGTCCTACGAATTCAACTTCAGCCTTACTATCAGCCTCATATCGCCTTACGTTTATACTCACGGCGGACTCGGACATACTTCAACGCGCTACCGTTCATACGTCAGCTCGATATTTACTGATCAGAGGCGTGACCGGCGCAGGGAGAGGGGGAGAAAGTGCCTCGACCTCCCCCCGCAAACTCTTTCACGGGAAGTTAATGATACAAATATCTCATGTGAGTCGTCTCTTTTAATAAAAATGTCCTTACTGAACTGCAAACTCTCATAACTCGTATTTGAAGGTACGATCGAAATGGAAATGTACAAAGTAGAGCACCGTTTATGCGAGATATTGGTGTAATGAGCATTGACACTATGGTAGAAAAGGCAAATTATACGCTAACTGACTCATGAGTCGAACTTGCTGTTGGGCTGGTTGGTGCATGTTTACAAGAAAATTCGACGACGCAAACCACCGAGAAGAAAAGGAGAAAGGAAAGAGCGTCATGAGTGGACTCACTCAGACTCAGGCACGAGAGGGTCATGAGGGGATGGAGGGGGGAGGGCGGCCTCATACACTTACTCAGTCATGGTCCCGCTGGTTTTTGACAATAATGGTGGCCTACAGCCCCTATTGCATTCAAAGAACTGTGTGCTTCCCATCTGTCCTTCAGCAAAGCCAGCATTGCCACTGTGAGAAGCACGGCGTCGCTTCAATGTCGTGCTTCTCACCCCCGCAAAAACACCCGCAATCGTGAGATTGCAGGTTTTTTTGTAGCGTTAGCTACACTGGCCGAGCCGAGCCACTTTCGCGTGGCTCCTCAAGAGCCGTGCTGCGCAAGCGCGAGGATCAGCGATGTCACAGAGTTGGCGCATCGGAGCCGGCACCTCCCGCGCACTCCGCCGCTGCCGCGCGCGACTCGCTGTCGCTAGAGTGCATCAACGTCCGCCTCGCCCGCCGGAGCGGCGGGCGAGGACGACATCGAGGCTCTCTAGCTGCCGCCGGTCTGCGCTTTCCAGAGGAATAACATCGTAGCCGAGGTAGACGTACTGGCGCCGGCGCGCACGCAGCTATTCGCCTTCGCTGTGCAGTCGCCGTCTTACACTGCGCTAGAGCCGCTTAATAGCGCCTCTGACTAGCGTTTGCCAGTGTGGTTAAGTCATGGAGCACGAAAGCGCAAATGCTGCTCAACGGCGCAGAAGAGTGGAGAAGCTTAGCTCATCGCATCCCGAAGTAGTTGCCTGGCAAAATAAATATACATATGCCGCATAATATGTGTACCATGTGTGTGCCATTGGAGCAGCAGTAAGCATGATAATCAAGCTAATCCTAGACAATCAGGAAAGCTAAGAACAATCAGCTGCACATTTTCTAACGCTACGTTATCCTGGCATAGCCGAGCTAAGCCTCTGCAACATTTTTTTCGTATCGCCGCGGCTAGACCGACCAGATGAAAAGAAAGCAGCTGCATAGAACTAAAGCGTTTGAAAAAAAGAAAGCTATGCAAATTGCAGGGGCTTGCTCGTCTGAATTGGCCTGAACTCATCTGACAGTGTATATTGCAATGCTCTCATCAACTTCTTTCAGCTCAGGACCAGAATACTTGGACGAAACTATTTCACCAACGGTATCACGTTGGCCCAGAGTGTTGAGTTCCATTCCTCGTTTCGGATCGCCTCGGCGCCGCGCAGCCCAGGTGATTTCGGAGCCGGAGAGAGAGAGTCGTGCCTGCTACTGCGGTGTTTGCATGTAATAAGAGTGGAGAACATGCCCAGTAAATATGGCCGGCTTCTGGTTTTACCGAGGCTTCACAGAGTGTGACGTAAGGGCCCTTCTCAGTTTTCCTTCCTCCATGATTCACCACCATTAGCGGACAGGGTGATTCTTATTGCGATTGAGGTCCGCTTCTCGCTGTAATTCATACTGCGGAACAAGAAGAAATGAAGAAAATTTTACTTTCAGGGGACCTAGCAAGGTACTTTGCTAAAAGAGACAATGCATTGCTGGCAAGTTTATCCATCCGTTAACGGTATCGAGTTTTAGACCTATTTCAACGATGTAGTTAGCAGAAAGCCGCATGCTTGAGTTGTGAAACTATGGCGGTAGAAGGGGATAAGGATTAAGTATACCGTTTTCTGTCTAATGGCCCCAATGACCCATCAACGCCCTTTCCAGGCTATGTAGACGGTATGTAGAAGACAGCTGCGCACACCTCCCCCGTAATGGAGTAAATACTACTTCAAAAGCTCTATTCACATTTTGCAATAAACACAAACTTAGTCGCTGAGTTCTCAGCTGCCCTGAGCTGCGCAGCACTGTCAGTGTAAGGACGACTGCATACAGCGACCGCCTGGTTCGTGATGTAGTACTAAGTCATGCACCTCTTCTGTTCAAAGGCACTTCTAGCCAACCCATGAAAATTTCGCGGATTCACGTAAGGAAAAATCACGAGGCTTCGGCTGGACTCAGTGGGACGGTCTGCAGGAAGTTATTGAAAAGGCCAGCATGCATCCAGACAGCTCATTTTCATGTATGTGATGACGGAATACATATGACACGCGTGTCATGATACATCATTCATGTTCGTGGTATACTCATGTCATGCCATGCCTTGTTTTATTATAAACAGTGTACACGAAAGGATGAAAGCAGGAAAACGTGAGTGGCAAGATAGATAGATAGATAGATAGATAGATAGATAGATAGATAGATAGATAGATAGATAGATAGATAGATAGATAGATAGATAGATAGATAGATAGATAGATAGATAGATAGATAGATAGATAGATAGATAGATAGATAGATAGATAGATAGATAGATAGATAGATAGATAGATAGATAGATAGATAGATAGATAGATAGATAGATAGATAGATAGATCTGTGTGCTTTCGGTTGGTAAAATAATGCTTCGCATTGAACGATGCCTTGCTACACTTCTGGAACATATTAGACAGAAAAGGCTGCCGATGTGCAGTCGAGCATCCTGTGGACACGTAACCCAAATGTCGATTCGCTTAAATGCTTCCAGCTCATGACCGACGCAAACATAACTTCCTGTTGCTTGTCATCGCTCCCAGTGTAGCGTCCGGTGTGCTCGTTAAGACGAGAGAACGCGTTCGGAACATTCGACAGATGCCTGTAACTCCGAATATGCTTGATAGATTCGAAACGTTTTTGCGGAAATATATTTCTGACGCACTCCACTTCTAGATTATTCTCATGCGACAAATACTCCAAACTCATCATCACTTGAAAAAGCGTTCAGTGTTGCGGGTGCCTTTAATAAAACACTAATGAAGTTCTCGGTTGCTTGAAATACGAGAATTGGGAACGTCAAGATGGATGCCCAATAATTGCTTTAAAGCGGAAGGTACAGCTCTTGCGCAGATTTTGAGATAAAGTCAAACCTGCATATATTGAACTCGCTAAAGGATGGGAATTAGTGCGATGTGTTGTATAATTCGATAGTAAAGTTTTATACAATTTGCCGTATTTTCGGTGCGCAAGCTGGCTTCACGGCGCTGCTTCAGGATAATTGAAGGAATGGAGCTTACAGTAATACTAGGGCAGGTTTTTATTTATTAATTATTTTTTCTCTGTTTTATTATGGGGCGCGCGATATCTGCAGGGCCATGCTGTAGGCGAGAAAATACGGTATTGATCTAAACAACGACTCAACATCTTCAAACGCAGCTTTGCGTACTCGTCGGGTGCTGGAAGCCTGTAGTCTGCCTTGGCCCAAATGTTGGCGTTGTTTTAAAGACGACAGTCTTTCTTGGGATACTTGAACGCAGAAATCTTGGTCTGTCTGTCTATCTGTCTGTCTGTCACGATTCAGCGACCCGGCCAAAGTTTAAACACTTGCTGAACGCTCAGCCATCTTGAACTGGTAGCTGCGTTCAGACTTGTGAACACGGTCGATCAAAAAGCAAACATCACACATATCTGAAGCGCAACATCAATACGTAAATATTAGGCGGTGTGTTCCTATACTATAAAAAGCATAAATACGTCATTTTAAAGACCCTAGTGTTTCTAAGGCTGCGCTGAAAATGCGACGCTATGCACGGAAAAGCCCTCTGCCGACGATGTGGTGCTGCCACCTGGTGGTGCCCTGGGTTCTGCACAAGCTCATGTTACCCGATGTCACTGCTAGATGGCGTCCATATCTCATGCAGCGCCTCTTCTATTTTATCAATGCCAGCCAGATGCAGCCGGTTCAAAATAGACAAGGCGCTGTCTGAGGCAAAGCAAAACCAGCGCCTCCTCTATTTTTCTGTGCCTGGGCGAAGGAGCGGAGCGCAATGGGAACCGACCGTCGGCGTTAGTGCGGCTTTTAGCCGCAGGGCGCCGCCACCCAAGTAGACCCGCCGACGCGTCGTCGCTCGCGGAAACGAATGCCGTGGCTGCATTCGAAGGTGCTATATGGTTCAGTTTTCGGCTGTATTCGCGTTGTTTAAAATATAATGAAAACTTGTAAACTTAAATCATGAAGCGCTTGTCGTTCTGGGCAACCAGCCAATTTGTCTTTCGCGGCATGTGTCTTTCGCGGCTATTTGATCGAGACGCTCGCGCGTCGTCTGCTATAGCCCGATACCAGAGCGCATGCCAGTGATGCGCGGAAAATTGTTTTCTTATCGTTACGCTCGCTTGACTGAGAGTCGGTTTTTGACTGTCTGAAAGTCGATTTTAGAAAGCAGCATTTGCAAAGAGCTAATACTGAAAGCTTGGGCGCTTAAAGTTCCCCGATGCGTGCTACCGTCTACTGGTGTAGCACACTGTATACGCAAGCCTGGAGTTCATGCGCTAAATAGCATGAAATGTAGACTGCTTCCAGAGATATACGTGTCGCCCGTTCGTAAAGCTTTTGAGAATTACATTTGTTGCCACCGGGAGAAAGCAACAGCTGGTGCCAGAAAAAGAGGAACTATGCCATGTTATTCCACCATTTCAGAGGTTCAACCAGTTAAATAGCGGTGGTACGAAAAACAAACCAAAACAGCTACATATGCGGTGCGCTTCCTGCAACACTAACCGATGTGTGTGAACAGACGCTATCGTTCAAGTATAAAGTCGTGGTACCGACTCTCAACTTGAGCCAATGTGAAAGGCGTGAAAAATGGCGCGGCCTGTTGTCAGTTGCTTGAGCAGGTCGTTTGTATTTGTCGACGGATTGTTGTAGCCTCAGTATCTGGCTCCTTAGCTATCTTTCTTTTAGGGGCGAAGCTCCTTAAGGCGGCACCCGTTCGTCCCTCGTAGTCGTAGTAGTGCGTAACCAGTCGTAACGCTAGTACCAGATCTTGACCTCCAAGGTGGTGCCGGTGGGAGATTTTTCCTGTGCGTTGTTGAACAATAAAAAATTCGCAGCGTGCGCGTTAACTAAAAGCCGAATTCTTCTGTCTCTCATTCCCCATTAGCAGCCATTGGCATGTTCCAGTAGGAAACGTTAGTAGAAGTAGAAGTGTAAGTGTTAGCTAAAAGCCGACTTCTTCTGTCTCTCATTCCCATTAGCAGCCATTGTTTACCTCCAAGGTAGTGGATAGAACTTCGGTCGTACCACTGTGGCGGATACGAGGGAAAAGGCCCAAGGTAGTGCCTGGTGAGATTTCTCCTGTGCGTGACTAAACAATAAAAATGTTGTTCAAAACGCCGTTGATTGATGAAATAAACCAAGGAAAGACGCCAGATGTTTTCTAAAAGCAAAACGAAAGGACGCCAGATGTTTCTAAAGCAAAACGAAAAGACGCCAGCTGCTTAACGAAAGACGCCAGATGTTTTTTAAACCAATGGTTTTCTAAACAATGAAAATTCACAGCGTACATGTAAAATGAAAGTGAGCTGCAAGTCGTCATAACTCATCGAACCTTTAGTATAAACGCGCCCAATCTCACGTCGGTGATGATGTACTGGGCAGAATTCACGGAAGATTCACGGTTTACCGATGAACCTCCGCAGCTTCGCCCACTCATCATCATTCACTCCATGGATATGCTGTGATTTTTTCTCTTCCATTTGCCCTTTTCGGTAGTGAGCAAAGTATAGAGGCCGAATGGCTGTCGACCTGGACGCTTTTTAGGGGCGAAGCTCCTTAAAGCGGCACCCGTTCGTCCCTCGTAGTTGTCGTAGTCGTAGTGCGTAACCAGTCGTAACGCTAGTACCAGATCTTGACCTCCAAGGTGCTGCCGGTGGGAGATTTTTCCTGTGCGTTGTTGAACAATAAAAAAATCGAGCGTGCGCGTTAACTAAAAGCCGAATTCTTCTGTCTCTCATTCCCTATTAGCAGCCATTGGCATGTTCCAGTAGGAAACGTTAGTAGAAGTAGAAGTGTAAGTGTTAGCTAAAAGCCGACTTCTTCTGTCTCTCATTCCCATTAGCAGCCATTGTTTACCTCCAAGGTAGTGCCTGGTGAGATTTCTCCTGTGCGTGAATAAACAATAAAAATTTTGTTCAAAACGCCGTTGATTGATGAAATAAACCAACGAAAGACGCCAGATGTTTTCTAAAAGCAAAACGAAAGAACGCCAGATGTTTCTAAAGCAAAACGAAAAGACGCCAGCTGCTTAACGAAAGACGCCAGAAGTTTTCTAAAGCAATGGTTTTCTAAACAATGAAAATTCACAGCGTACATGTAAAATTAAAGTGAGCTGCAAGTCGTCATAACTCTCATCGAACCTTTAGTATAAACGCGCCCCATCTCACGTCGGTGATGATGTACTGGGCAGAATTCACGGAAGATTCACGGTTTACCGATGAACCTCCTCAGCTTCGCCCACTCATGATCATTCACTCCGTGGATATGCTGTGATTTTTTTACACTGAAATAATTTATGTTTTGGCGGGCACGCGGCCCCGGCAAACCTGTAGTGCTGAGTTATTTTCCCGAAATTGGCCGTGCTATTCCACTGTCACCATAGTTTTAGGCGGCAGCGCGCTGCGTTGGCGAAACCTTGAGCTGCGGCGTGGATGGTTCAGCAAACGAGATTTGGCAATGTATTCGAAAATGTGTATGCTCCTATTATTTTCAATGAGCTCTCCGGTAAGGTATTTTCTGCTACAACAAAAATGAACATCAGGAAATATGCTAGCACAATAAAATGCTGAATCATTCCCCTACTATATGGTTAATCGTTTAGGTTTCATGCCTGGTGTAATCTGTTCAAGTGAGCTGCATCCTAGTCTTCATATACTGCGCATACAATAACCATTTTGCTCATATTAACTCACTTATTATGTGCTATTGTGCGTAAATTTAGTGTAAATAAGCAACATATTTCTCCGTCTATTCTTTCTTTTTGTGTATGATAAATAGCAGAATTTTCAGAATGCGCCATGTTTGCGATATCACGTTTACTGATGTGCCGGGCCACCATTTGCTTTTCATGAACCTGATATCTATGATGCATTAGTGAAGATGAGGACAAAGCTTATTATTATTATTATTAGTTTCCCGCTCCAACATCTCTCTTGTACGTCCGGACAAATTCCACCCACCACTTAACGTAAGATTATCCGCATCAGCCGAAACAACGAGCTACAGCAGTTACGTAAACAAATCTCCAAGATTTGCGTTCAAGCGAGGTGATTACACGGGCCTCTATCATCACTTGTCCACCGTTGAGTGGTCACAGGTTACTGACAAACCTAATGTTGATGACCAGGTTGATCGGTTTACGGAGCTTGTACTGAGCAGCATGCTTAATTTTATTCCCCAGTATACACCTAAACAACGTAAATATCCCCACTGGTTCTCATCTGAACTTTTCAGTGCACTGAAGCATAAAGATCACGCACACAGGAAATCTAAATGTTCTCCATCCAGCGAGTGGAAGGAAGAGTTCAGCTTTTTTCGAACTCTCTCTAAACGCCTATATAAACGGGATCATAGTTCGTACATTCAATTCTTAGAAAAAAGCGCCTCTGACAGGCCGGCTGAGTTTTGGAAGTATGTGCGTAAACGGTCTAGCAAAAGCGGAGAGTACTTCAGACTACTAGACTCAAATGGGGTAGAAGTGCATGCCGTCGCTGACTGTTTTGCCACACATTTCTCATCCGTTTATAAGGCCTCAGACTCCAGCACTGATATCAGACACCAGCCCAAGGCAGTTAGCTCATCCAGTGCTTTGTCGCTGGATGAAAATCTTATCAGCGAATGCATTAAGCGCTTAAAACCATCCTTATCATGTGGCCCAGATGGCATCCCCTCCGCCATACTAAAAGCATATGGTACTATATTTGTCCCAGTACTGACTACGATATTTAATAACTGCCTGGACACTTCCACATTTCCTAGCATGTGGAAAACTGCTCGTGTTTTCCCAGTATTTAAGTCGGGCTCTAAGACAGATGTTTCTAATTATCGCCCGATTTCTCTACTATGTGCCACATCAAAGATCTTCGAACTGGCTCTTCACAAAATATTGTCTTTTAGTGTGAAAAACTCACTGATTCTAAATCAACATGGTTTTCTTGCTGGCCGCTCAACTACCACAAATCTTGCTAGTTTCATGACGCAGATCTCCACACCTATTTCTCAGAGAGGACAGGTTGACGTAATATACTGTGACCTGAGCAAGGCTTTTGACGTAGTCAGCCACACACTGATTATGGTTAAACTGGCGAACTTTGACGTTGACTTGTCGATTGTGAATCTCTTGCACAGCTATCTGCTCAATAGATCTTGTTATGTTGCCGTAAATGGCCAAACCTCTTCTTTATATAAAGTGACTAGTGGGGTCCCTCAAGGGTCGGTATTAGGCCCACTCCTATTTTTAATTTACGTTAATGATGTTTCTTTTGCCATTCGTAATTCTTCTTTCCTCTTGTATGCCGATGACATCAAGATATTTAAGGAAATTCATTCAGTTAACGACTGTCGCTTGTTGCAGTCAGATTTGTGTTCTTTTTCCGAATGGTGCAACGGCAATAACCTTTCTCTAAATACCGCAAAGACAAAATTCATGTCTATCACTCGCAAAACATCTAGCGTGTCATTTCAATACTTTGTCAATTCTGTGCCGTTATGCAAGGTTTATGAAATCAGTGATCTTGGTGTTGTTGTTGACAGCGCGTTAAACTTTTCTTCTCACGTTAAGCGTGCTGCTATGCGGGGCCTTCGTTCTCTCGGATGTGTTTGTAGAATATCTCGAGAATTCAGGTCTCCCATGGCCCTACACAAATTGTACACGGCAATATGTCTTCCGCAACTTGAGTATGCGTCCGTGATATGGAATGGCATTGCTCAATCCAGCGGTAACACCATTGAACGAGTCCAGAAAAAATTCCTCAGCATATATAACCATCGCTTTGCTAAAAATGACTCTGGATCTCGTTCAAATACTGCTGAGTCATTATCACTGCCATCACTTCACTGCCGACGAAATCGTTCTCATCTCTTATTTCTCTACAAGCTAGTCCACGGTTTCATATCCTGCCCTGTACTTCTCAATTGTGTTAATTTTCGAATTCCGCGTAAGTTAACCAGAGAGAACAGACCGTTTCATGTACCCGCCTGCTTCTTCCAACACTCTACCGTTCACAGAATACAAAGTCTTTATAATATTAATTTTCTTGATCTTGACGTTTTTCATAGTCCACAATCACTGTTTTTATCCGAGCTTTGCACTGTTTTGACATAGTATGGCACAGTGTACAAAGTCTTCCCTTCTCCGTCTTTCCGCATAGTTGTATATGTGCAATCTAATTTTTTATTCCCCTGCAATATTTCTCATATTGTCTTATTTTACTCCTCCCCTTTAGTGTTCATTTCTCTTTGTCTACGTGTTTCTGCTCTTTTTATTTCTGAAGACTGTCTGTATTGTATTGTTTATTTTTATTGATTTTATTTTTGCGTGCGCCTGCACAAAGACCTCACGGTTGTTCCTGGGCACGTTGAATAAATGATTGATTGATTGATTGATTGATAGATTGATTATTATTATTATTATTATTATTATTATTATTATTATTATTATTATTATTATTATTATTATTATTATTATTATTATTATTATTATTATTCGCAGTAGTAGTAGCAGCAGTAGTAGTAGTAGTAGTAGTAGTAGTAGTAAAAGCGGAGCTGTGTTGTAAACTCGGCAAAACTCCGTCCATGCCCGAGAAGAAACTCATCATAAACTACGCGCGCTCTTTTCGTCGCCTTCTTCATCTTCTGCTTCGCTGCCCGAACGCTCTGCCACTGCGCCGATTTGTCCGGCGTGGCATCCAATAACTCAGATGGACGATCGAACGAGTAGAGACAGAGTGAAAGGAAGAGAGAGAAAGAGACTGAAAGAGAAATATAGAAATAGAGAGAAAGAATCATGGAAAAGATAGAAAGGTAGAGAGAAAAAGAAAGAAAAAACAGAGAGCAAGACGAAACAGAGGTAGAACTACAAATAGAGAAAGGGCGAGAAATATAGAAAAAAAAACAGGTGGAGAGAGAGAAAAGGAAACAACGAAAAAAAGACAGAAAAACAGAAAAAAAGCGGGAGAAAAATGCAGACAAACAAAAAAGGGCGCCCTGCTCCGCATACCTTCAGGCATGGCACGACTAGTACGAAGCTGCATTATTATTATTATTATTATTATTATTATTATTATTATTATTATTATTATTATTATTATTATTATTATTATTATTATTATACAAAAGGAAAGAAGAATTCCGAATGACAGAAGAAACATCATTTATGTTAATGATGTTTCTTCTCTCATTCGGAATTCTTCTTTCCTTTTGTATGCCGATGACATAAAGATATTTAAGGAAATTCATTCAGTTATCGATTGTCGCTTGCTGCAATCTGATTTGTGTTCTTTTTCTGAATGGTGCAGGAGCAATAACCTCTCCCTAAACATTTCAAAAACCAAGGTAATGAGTTTCAGTCGAAAAACATCTAGTGTGCCATTTTTATATTCTGTCAATTCTGTGTCGTTGTGTAAGGTATGTGAGATCAATGATGTAGGTGTTCTTTTTGATAGCACCTTCCACTTTTCTGCTCACGCTAAGCGTGTTGCTTTGCGGGGTCTTCGCACCCTAGGCTGTGTTTGCAGAATGTCTAGAGAATTCCGTTCTCCTGTGCCCTTCCGAAAATTGTACACCGCGCTATGTCTTCCTGAACTAGAGTATGCATCTGTGATCTGGAATGGCATTCCTAATTCCAGCAGCAACGCCATTGAGCGAGTCCAGAAAAAATTCCTAAGGATTTGCAACCATCGTTTCGCTAGAAATGACTCTGGATCTCGTTCTAACACTGCTGGATTATTATCATTGCCATCACTTTGCTGCCGACGAAATCGCGCTGATCTGTTATTTCTTTACAAGCTTGTGCATGGTATCATATCCTGCCCTGTACTGCTCAACTGTATTAATTTCCGAATTCCACGTAAGCTGACCAGAGAGAATAGACCTTTTCATGTAACCGCCTGCTTCTTCCCACACTCTAGGATAAAATATAGGAAACACGCGATCCAATCTCCTACATCAACTGTTGTTTTTGCCGGCTGGGTGCCGACGCGCACGCTGTGATTTTTCTCGCCAAAGACTGACACTGCGAACGCACACTGCCTACAGTGCAGTCTGGCGGCGTCATCCTTGAACGGCCCGATCGACATCATGTGCGTTACATGAATCTTAGCTCTAACTAAAATTTTCAAAAGCGCGTAACAGCAGATCTTGACCTATATTATTGGATTGTTGCTTTTTCAGAACGCTCTTCTGATAAGTTAAAGGTAAGGATCTTTTTTTTCGTGGTTGTTGATCACGCATGCATTACCTGGGAATTCTTGTTGATCGGACGTTAATGATGTACGCGAATGAATCGCGCAGTGTTTTCTAGGGTGGTCTTCACGGCTCTCTCTCATGAGAGGTGTGCTAATACTTGCGTATGCTGGCTCCAGTAGCATATCGGCTGGCGTATGCACTGTCGTTTTGTGTGTAAACCTGTGATAACGACGTGAAGTGGTAGGTTACAGCTCTCGAACCGTCTGCATATCATGAAGGCGCAGTGACCTGAACGAAAGCCCGGCTTGAGCACGAAACGGCGTAGCTAGCCCAGTAGTAAGGACTCTTGCCTTATGTGTGTTGGCGGAAATGCAGCACCGCCTAGATAGTTGGTAGACAGTCGCCGTTAACAAGAGTGATAAAAACAGTCAGCGTGTGATGACATCATGTTATCACAAATCGCCAAAATTTATGACGTCTTCATGACGTGTCATGATCACGTCACTTCATTCCGTCATCACATGAAACCATTGCTTGGTCCTATGTAGGAAGGTCCCGAAGGCACGTATGTTAGAGATAGCTTGAAATGCCTCCGATCCCGGAGGCAGTGCAAAACCACGCCATATACTGAAAGCTTTCAGGGCTAGGGGAAGACAAGAAACGGAAAAAGAAGATTGCTTTCGCCTTGGTGTCGTGTTAGGCGAATACGTAAGGGACAATGTGAGTTTTGCCTAAAAGCCTGATGTCCAGGACTAGCTGATCTTGCGCACGCGGTAACTTCGGGCACTGCAGTGCGTCTCGTGAGGTGAAATTTACCAATGAAAAAACAACCTACTAATGAAAAAACTACTAAATTTACCAATGAAAGGGAAGCGCATGCTCTCTGAACTCATTGTATACCCTATGCGGCACTACATATAGCTGTCATGGGCCAGCGTTACTCTTGTTTATATAATGTTAGAATATGTTATCAAACATCAAAAGGCGCAGTCAATAAATGTGTATAAGCCAACGGAGAGAAATGTGCTTTAGAATAAGATACACAAACTGTACCGTGGTGCTCTTTTATGCATTTTTTTTCAATGCTGTGACTTTCCCGAATTCTATTTGCGAAAAGGAGTAGCCGGTGCTATAGAAAGGCACTAAAAGCTCCTACACAAAATATCTAAAAAATATCTAAAACAAAAGAATATTAAGAGTTAGACGGCTGGTGCGAATGCATATACTGCGTGCAGCCTGGCAAGCAAGCGTTATCTCCGCGAAAGGGCGTCTGCTACGCAGGAGCAAGCTAGGTGGCGCCACGTTCGAAGATAGAGTGCAAAGGAAAGGAAACCGAGGAGAAGGAGAGTTCGCTGCTTTACGAAGTTTCGGGGCCTTCAGCAGCGCCAGGGTCACAGTGACACCACGGGCGTGTGGCTGGAGGTGGAAATAGCCGCACTGTGACCGGGGCCTCCGCGATAAGCTCCGGCAATGCGCTGTTGCAGGAGGTCATCGCGGAGGCCACGATTGTGAATGCCCTAACAAGGAACGCCCGGAGCCTCTCCACTCCAGCCATGGCTTAACATAGGGAACGCGTACCTCAGAGCGGCCCTCTAAAGCAGGCGAATAATGTTTGCGTTCGTAGGGACGCAATTGGCCTTTGACTGATCAGCGCCTCCGTTGCACTGAATTTCATGATCGGCTGTGTATCCTCGTTTCTATATCTATTGTTTTTTTTTTCAAATGCAATGACCATAAAAAATATTTAGCTGGTTATTTCTTTCTTCAGAGCCAGCTTTCTTATTACTTCCTCAGTGTCATTGGTCGTCTGCCTGTTTCATCTTTTTCTCCCGCGTTCATGTACGGTAGCACGCGGCGTACTATACACCCGACCTGCTTTAACTGCTACGTGCGTGCCTGATTCAATGAATTATCTCGCACCGAGCCCACAACGATAGTACTTCACGATGAATAACATTGTTGCCAAAATCGCCGGTTCAGTTCGCCCTTTTACGCTTTTTCGATTTTGCGCGCCTATCGTTAGCAAGACGCTTTGTTGCAGACATTACGTGGTGCTTGGCTAGTTGAAGTCGCTTGAAAATGCGCTAACTGGATTTGGTTGCTATTGTACGGTAGAGCTGGCTCAGTTGAAAAGCGACGCTCACTAAGTACCCATAATTTTCGGTCAGATTTTCGCACAATAACGCTTCATCTCATGCGTAATTACCGCGGCCGCCACGTGCTGGCGACGCACTTTGCAGTGTGCCAGAATTGCACAACAGCGCGCTCGCCATCATACACGAAATGTGGGAACACGTTAAAAGAATAACTATACTACTACTGCTACTACTACTACTACTACTACTTCCATTTTTTCCACTGTCTTAATGGGCATAAATAGTAATGCAGATGAAAACGCTGTGCAAAGCGACTTGACCACGAAGCTTCGATAATTGTAGGATAAATTATAAAAAAATCACAGCATATCCCCGGAGTGAATGATGATGAGTGGGCGAAGCTGCGGAGGTTCATCGGTAAACCGTGAACCTTCCATGAATTCTGCCCAGTACATCATCACCGACGTGAGATCGGGCGCGTTTATACTAAAGGTTCGATGAGTTATGACGCCTTGCAGCGCACTTTAATTTTACATGTACGCTGTGAATTTTCATTGTTTAGAAAACCATTGCTTAGAAAACATCTGGCGTCTTTCGTTAAGCAGCTGGCGTCTTTTCGTTTTGCTTTAGAAACATCTGGCGTTCTTTCGTTTTGCTTTTGCAAAACATCTGGCGTCTTTTGTTGGTTTATTTCATCAATCAACGGCGTTTTGAACAAAATTTTTATTGTTTAATCACGCACAGGAGAAATCTCACCAGGCACTACCTTGGAGGTAAAGAATGGCTGCTAATGGGAATGATAGACAGAAGAAGTCGGCTTTTAGCTAACCCTGCGAATTTTTTATTGTTCAACAACGCACAGGAAAAATCTCCCACCGGCGCCACCTTGAAGGTCAAAGCGTAAGACTGGTTACATACTACACTACGAGGGACGAATAGGTGCCGCTATAAGGAGCTTTGCCCCTAAAAAATATGCGACCGCATATCCAAGCTCAAGTAATTTTTGGCAACCACGCGCATGCCAAAGCGACCCTTACTCTTTTCTTCGTCAGGGACTAACACTGCGAACGCGCACTGCGTGCAGTGCTTTCCTGCGGCGTCGTCATGGATTAGGCCAATCACATACTGAGCGTTACGTGAAGCTTAGCTGTAACTTAAGTTTTCGAAAGAGCGCAACAGCAGACATTGGGCTGTATAACTGTGTTATTGCTTTTCTTAGGATGCTCTTCCGATACGGTAAATATAATGATCTTTTTTCGTGGCTGATGGTCACGCATGCACTGTTTGCTGGAGTCAGCATGTGTGCATGTACGTGTGTGTAGCGCGTGGGGCGCTTCGTGTGCAAGGCTTCGATAGCGATGTTAGGCGGCAGGTTACTGCTTTACTTGGACTCGAGGAAGAATTGTCTTCGCCCATGCCCCAAATTGAGTTAGGCCGCTGTCGACACTGCGTCCACACACTCTTAAAGGGGCCCTGCAACACTTTTCGAGCATGCTCAAAAAGCGCTGCCGATCGGTAGTCGAGGCTCCCGAGAACACGCGAGCCAAATATTATAGCGATGCGCACGGCCTGGAATTTACAATAAATTTTCAAAGTCAGCTGAAAATCGCTCCCTCTTCTCTCGACAAATGATGTATTAGTCCGCAAAGTATGACGCGATTGTCGGCAGTTCCACCATTGGCTGATGTTATAATCACGATAACACCCTCATTATTACTTTCGTTGTTAATTTTGAGTTCACTAAGTAGATAATATGTATGTTTATATTCTGTTATCGCGTTAGAAACACCGAACAAACATTAATATTAGCACTTCCGGTCTCACCGACAGCTCGTCTGCTCGTAGTTGCGTGGTTCCGTTTTCTTCGCCATGCGCAGTGCCGAAAATGTGAATATTTCTGTGCTTTTGACCATCGCCGGTTGCCGTTGAGAGTGGCAGCCGTTCGAGTGTTGCCTCGTCAGCTGGGAACTGCATCGTCGGCACGTTCTCACGACCGACCGAATCAGCCGTGCAGCATGTCTCCGATAACAATGCTGGCGTCCGGTAATGGCGGCGCTTCGGGGTCGTCTGCCAATGCCGTCTTACGAGGCGGTGTATCGGAGTATGGGCCGAAACCGATCTCAGCTGTCATTCGTTCCAAACGAGCGCGCAGGTTTGCTTCCATGGTTGGCGAAGCGATGAAAACACTGCGGCGTTCGAGGTGCACACCCAACATTACCAAACCGATGCGCAGTTTTAAAGCACGCGCGATACACAGTGCGATCGACTCCGTTCGACGAGAACGACGCTAGCCGACCGGAAGTGGCGGCACAGACCACGTAATTGCGCCCAGACGTCAGAGAGAAAAAAAATGAAGAAAAAATTTCCGCCGGCGCTCTTGGGCGGAGCCTCGCTAGTCTGCGCTCCCTCCCTCGATTCGCTGCCTAGCTCTCCGCGCGCTCGCGGCGTTGAGTTGAGGGAGAAAGCTGCGGAACGTGATCTCTATAATTTGGTAACACCACTTAGACTTGACGGATTCGAAAAATTTTTGCGGCATATGACTCGTGAAGAGTCATACGTCAATAATGAGACTATTCCAATATAACTAAGAAAGGTGTTGCAGGGCCCCTTTAAAATGGACTTGGCGCAACCCCGATATTTAATTGGCCCAACCGCAAAAATTCACTTTGCCCATTTCGAGAGTTGGGTTGACCGACGGGGAAAACAAATAGTTTGCGCTTACAATTCCATGGTAGTAAATAATGGTGCTTGTGTTTTGTTTTGCGGTACACCTTCATTGTCTCCGTGAAGCTTCACTGCATACCATGAAGTCGATATGGCTAATAGACTTCAAGTATGTCGTGGACGGCGATAATCTTTTTAAAGGGACCATGCATGACTTTTTTAACATAGAAAACGTTGTCCATCAGCAGTGAAAGCTGCTGTGAGTATGTGAGCTACACATTGCGCAGCACGTGTCAGGAAATTTGAAATTTTGTTAAACAAGATATTGGCAGCGTTTGCAATACTGCCTTGTGAAAAATTTCACCGAAGCTGTACGCGTGTTTCCATTTAGAAGTATACGGAGGCCCAGAATTAGCGAGAGGCACGTACAGTCGGGTACACTGTTGAGGAGAGCACTTGCATGCAGGGCGCATCCGGATTTTGCCCCCTTGCAAAATCATAGTGGCTTATGTTTCCGTAAGACTACTGTATAAATGAGAACTAACAGACAATAATGCCAAGGAAAGTATAGGGGGTGGTATTTGTAGCAATTAGGATATCAATGTTAAGAAAGTAAAGTGGACGAAAAGATAACTTGCCGCCGGCAGGGGCCGAACCTGCGAGCTTCGAATTACGCGTCCGATGCTCTACCACTGAGATACGGCAGCGGTCATCGCCCTGTCCACTTTATGGGGTATATATGTGAATTTAAATCTAGGAGTGTAAGTCAGCGCCGATCGCAGCCATGGCGTCGAGTGTGGAACACTCTTTTTTCTGCCTGTTCGCGTCACGTACCACGTGATCTTTTTACGAGCCAGCAGCTGACCACTAATCCCTCGCATACTGCCTGGAGGCGTCTCTCATGAGAGGTGGGTCATTGCTTGCGTATTCTAACTCCAGCCATTCTCTATGCTGTAGCGGCTCTGCAGCATGGTACCGAACAATTATTTGCGGAAACCTGCGATAGCGATGTAAATGGGCAAGTTACTACTCTTAAATATTTTGAATATTCTGAAGCCGACATCCTAAATGCGTCTAGAAAAGTTCACCTTGATGGAATGCACGGCGTGAACGCGAAACGGTGTAGCTTAGCAGCTAGCACACTGGCTCCTTTCTGTTTCCGGAAATACAGCACCGCCAAGATACTTTGCTTTACGGCGAAAGCCTCAGATGCCTCATCAAACCCGAAAACTTATTGTCGAAGTCAAAACGAGTGATGAGAAAAATCATCATCATGTGATGATATCAACATATGATACCAGAGATCGCTAAAGTATGAGACGTCGACATCATGTCATCTCATGATATCGTGGCTTGGTCGCAGTTGGGCCGATCCTGGAGGCCCGCCAGGGGGAGAAACTTCGCAATGCCACCAATGCTGGAGGCGGAGAAAAGGAAACATCCGCACAGTGCGCACATCGTGCACTAAGTCGCTCAAAGCTTGGCACAACGAAGCACGGGCGCGTCGCCGCTCGTACACAGCGTCGACCGACACGCCTAGCTTGGAGATGTGTCGCTTCCTCCTCGAGAGTGCGCAGCCAGGCTGTGCACTAAAGAGCGGAGGTTGCGCGCGATGTCTCCGTCGGTTTGTTACTGCGCAGGCGCGGCTATCGGGTGGTGCAGTAGCTGGTCGTTCAAAGACTTGATGCGTGCTTCCTCTTTTATCTTTTCTTCTCTCTCTCTACTTCCTTCTCTCTCTTTCGTTGAGGTTCTCTCTCTTTCTGTTTCTTTCTGCATTTCTTCCTCTCCATTTCCCTTTTTCTCATTCTTTATGCGCTATGCTTTACTCTCCCCCTCCTCTTTTCCCTCCCTCTGACCATCACATCTCTCCTCCTCATGCTCACACACCTATCCCACCCCCTTGCTGCACTATAATACACAAGCCTATACTACGCTGTGGTAGCGTGCCTGGACAGCCGAGTGGTTAGGACACTCGCCGTCGGATTGATGGTGCGCGAGATCAAATTCCGCCTCGTGAAGAATTTTTTTTCGGCAAGAATTTTTCTCTTACTTAAAATTCATATATTTAATTGCGCGTCTCCGTTTGCTTCTCTCTTTTTTCCTTCTCTCTCTCTCTGTACTCGTTCTGAGAGTTATGAATGCCACGCCGGAATGGTGTGTAATGGTACCCGCCTGAATTCTGCGGAACATCCCGATCATGATGATAGTTTTCGGGCACGGTCACGCACTTCCCGCCGAGGTGGAACAGCCTCGCTCTTAAAAAGATAGCCTTCGCCTTGAAGTCATCTTAGGCGAATGCATAAAAAAAGCCCTGTGTGTTTTGTTTTCCGCGTTTATTTTTTTTTTGTAGCGATGATCATCTACGTGATGCAGGGATGGACAGTTTCCTCGCTGAGTCAGCATGTAAATGCTTTCGCATTCGAAAATGATGCAGAATTTCTCTTAACTGCATAGCTTGTCCATGAAATTCAATCATTGAACACGGGGGTTCTACGCACCTAGAAGACGATGTATATATGATCACGAGGCTTTCCACAGTGTGGTACTTCAGATACATTTTGACCACTTGGTATTCTTTACTGTGCGCCTAAATTTGATTACTAGGTAAATTCGCATCTGACCTATATCGAAACGTGGCTGCCGTCGTAACAATACTTTCTGGGTTCTTATGTACGAAAACAACAATATGATGAGGACGCAAGCCGTAGTGAAGGGCTTCGGAAATCATGCCCTCATGGTGTTCCTAAACTCGCACCTAAATCCAAGTACATGGGCCTGTAGCATTTCGCCTCCACCATTGAAAGGGCGACCGCCATGGCCGGGCTACAGCGCGCGACCTTCGAGTCAGCAAGCGAGCGCCGTAAACACTCTACCATCGCGGCAGCTTCGCTGCCGTCGACGGGTATTGAAATTGCCCGGCCTTGAAAGCTTAGTTTTTACAGCGAAAGCTGTTAGGAGATCATTTCAGCGGCCGTTTTTGGCGCCGCAGTTGTCCGCCGCCGCCGCCGGTGTCCGTAACCACTATCGCTCGAAAGAAGAAAAAAAAACGAAATAAGAAAAAAATTCCAGGATGGAACGAGGTTCATACCCGGGCCCTCTGCGTGGGAGCCCAGCATTCAACCTCTGAGCCATGCCGGTGCTTGAAGCTGCTTTGCAAAAAGGTCCTATACAGGCTTCATGTCGGGAAGGAACCACATTAACATATGCGATATAGCGTGGTAGAAGAGTAAAATAAGCACCAAGCGTCGCACAACGCGGGTTCTGTAACCAGGCGTCACACAATGCGAATAGCGCAACGAGTAGGTTGTTGAATGCTTCCAACCCATTACAAAGGGATCCGCCATAATTCATCATCATCAGGCACAGCATCAACGAAGCGCATAATGTCTTACATGCGTTAAGCAGGTACCACGGCTTTCCGTAGAATGACGAAAAATGGCATAATGCCTGCTTCCCTACTTCTCAAATATTACATTGATTTATAGCGTAGTGGTTTCCTCGGAAGTGGACATGTATTGGTTGCCAAGGAAGCCCATAAGCGCACGATCCATTTCCTCGGGGTCTCAGTAAAGTTCTTCGCCCCGCCCCCCCCCCTCCCCTCGCGCTCCCACGTCAACGTATGTTATACAACATGGCGGGCGAGGGAAATAACGACCGGGCGTCACCCAATGCAAACTGCATAACTGGTGGGCCGTTTAAAGCTTCCAACCCATTACAAAGGGCTGAGCCATAATTCTTCATCGTCATCAGTCGTCGCGTCAACAAAGTGCACATAATGCCTTACAGACGTGTAGCTGGTGCCTCGCTTCTCCGCAGAATGACGAATAATGGCTTAGTAGGTGCTTCCCAACTTCACAAAAATTGTGATTTATATGATTTATGGCGTAGTGGGTACTTGTATTAGAAGCTCCAAAATAGCTTACAACCTGCTCTAGAAACGCCGCTCTTGCAGCTTTCGCTGTGACTGTGCTGCCGTTTCAGCGCAGGCCTGGCGTTTTTGGGTCTCGCATGCATTTAGGCATGAGGTTACAAAGGCTCCCCAGTTGAAAAACCCACCAGAGTGTGTTTGGTGTGTTCTGGTGTGATCTGGTGTTACCACCAGAACGCACTGGTGTGTTCTGGTTGATACACCAGCCTGGTGTGCTGTGTTCTGGTGGGAAAACCGACCCATCGTGGTGTGTTCTGGTGGGACGTGTTCTGGTGGGATGTGTCCTGGTGTGAAAATCGAACCAGTGTGGTGTGTCCTGGTGGGAACGCGGACCCAGTGTGGTGTGTTCTGGTGGGACGTGTTCTGGTGGGATGTGTTCTGGTGGGAAGACCACACTGGTGTGGTGTGTTCTGGTGGGCTCAAGAAATATATTTTGTGCTTGGGGCTTACTTCGACTAAGAATTTTTTTCAACAAAATGCACTCTGACTCGCACTCCCTCATATTTTCCTCAACCAGACTCACTCGGACTCAAACTCACCGAAATATTACTGAGCCAGACGCACTCACACTCGTGGCTCAGTCTGAGTGAGTCAACTCCTCAGTACGTTCACTTATAATTAGCTTTTCCAACCATGCTGTCAATGCTCTTTAGCTTCTTTGGCATTTAATGTTAGTATACACACTGGAGCCAGGAATCATGTACAACATATTTTAGTTTAATTTTAAACTTTTTGTCGCCCAGCATCTGCAAGACAACCCCGTAAAAGATCTTATCAAGACGAGATGGCCCAGCTCACTAGATTTGCAAACTGTGCGTCTGGGATGCAACCAACATTGCTGTTGGAGTCATTCGCTGCATGTCGATTCACCCTTCATTGTTTACATGTAACACGTACAACCTACAGCAACCTACACTGTGCTGCAAGAACATCAAGTGTTGCTGTCCCCTCGCGACTTGATACGTACGTCACACTGTTTACATATAACGATATTAATATTGAAACCAAAAATGTTTTTTAGGGAAGCGGTATTAAAATATATTAAATGCGCTCCAAACTATACATTATTTTATTGTTCTTGACACCAGACCTTTTATTAGAAGCAACATTATAAAAACTGCTGAAATTCGTAGTACTCCTTCAACGCCAATATTGAACATAATCTGGCCGTTCCCTCTGTGGTCCCTTCTGATCTCGCACCTTCAAATAAGAGTTATCAGTGCCAATCCAGTAAGCACATTTACATTGAAAGGCAACTCGCATAAGATATTTTCATCAATAACATCCCATGAAAGAGATTTCGGGTTGAGGTCAAAGCAACCCACTTCCGTAACTTATGCTTCTGATCAATAAGACAAGGCGGTTAGACAAGCAAGGTGAAGTTGAAGTTTATTTCAGGAAAAAAGCAAGACAAAGACAGGTACAATTTGCCTAGGGGACCGGCGAAAAGGTATAAAAGCCTGACAAGGCGCCTGCCCCCTGAAAACCTAAAATCCCACCAAAATGACAAAATGCTCAGTGTAAAAAATTAAGTCAATAAGGAAAGAAGCATAAATTAGTTGCTACATGCAAAGAAGATGACTTTTAAGGGCTCGTCTTTTTTCTTTGTTAGACACAATATCATAGAGAACTAACAGACAATAATGCCAAGGATAGTATAGGGGGTGTTATTTGTAGCAATTAGGATCAAATGTGAAGAAAGTAAAGCGGACGAGATCTTTTCGTCCACTTTACTTTCTTCACATTTTATCCTAATTGCTACAAATAACACCCCCTATACTTTCCTTGGCATTATTGTCTGTTAGTTCTCATTAATACTGCTACATGCAAGTCACATGTGTATAAGAAAACAAATAGATGAGCGAATTGGCCCAGGCAATGACATCAGTAAGGCATATATGTGACCAACAAATGAAACAAAGTTTGAGAACATAAACAAACGTGAATGTGACTTGCATGACGAAACGTAAGATTTCAGTATATAACGTTTCAAAAATAAAAAAAAAATACTTTAGGGAATACAAAACAATGATTTGATCATGGTGATTATATTTATGTAGATAGTAAGTGTGACTGAATCTTCCTTTAAAAAATCCTGTATAAGTCTATATCGTCAATCAGAGTAGTTACATTCAGGTGTCAGATCAATGTTAAACGAAAAAGATTTCTGCAATAGTCTCTGCCTTACTATCACAAGGCCTTCGCCAAGTAATGAGTAATTATTTGACACATAAGGCACTTGAGTAATTAATAAAAAGCAGAAACACTCTGCTGCATGCGGCAGGGGGATTAATAACAAGTGCACTGAAAAAAAGGAGACATGCTCACCAATGAAAGAAAGAAAAGGAAAACTGTACATTTTAACCTATCATATCAACTGTTGTACAATGTGCACCATATGAACTTTTGGAGAAACACGTCTCGTACACTAGAAAAATATGGCACACATCATTTAGTCACCTTCAAAAACATTCGGCATTTTGCTACAACGAATGTTCCCCCTCAATTTACAAGAACACATGGTGAAGCCATGCTGCTTTCACGCAGCAAACACTGCCCTACATGTGCTGGTGGATGCTTGATGCTGTACATGAAGGGTAAAGAATACTGCTGACAGATAATTTACTGGCATAACAATAATGTGGTCTGAGCGGCTGCACCATACAGTATGGAAACCTCTTGAACAAACCTCTTTAACAATCTCTCAGCAATAAATGTCTCAGACTCCTCGACAGTTTCCTTGAGCAGCATGAAGACACTGTTTGAAAGCAACATGAAATGCCTGATGTATCTCAGGCAGAATGTCATAGAGACATGGGACACTGTAATACAAAATCCAGAATTTGCATTCCGTTGCCTTCCAAAATGCCCTTTCCGAAACTACAGAGTGTTGCAAGAACATCAAGTGTTGCTGTCCTCATGTGACTTAGACCTACGTCACACTGTGTTTACACGTAACCACCAGCTCGATATGAAAGCCACAAATGTTTTTTTAAGGAAGTGGCATTGAAAATATACTAAATGCGTTCCGAGCAACCCCAACAAACTTGTTAGTGTTCTTGACACCAATTTTATTAAGCGCAAGAATATGGAAACCTCTAAAATCTGAGTCAGTACTCCATCACCAGTATCTCACATAATCGGTGCTTTACACGGAGCCGTTTGATCTCGTACCTTCAAATATGAGCTGTCAGTGGTTGTAATCCAGTAAGCACATTTTTATTGAAATACGACTCACACAAGCACAAGCCTGCAATCTACTTACAGAGAGGCCAGGAAGCGTTACTGCTGAATTTCTTGCCACACAATCAGAGAGGTCAGCATCTGGGTTGTCGCCTTCAACATCCTCAGGAGCCCTCAGGATTATGTCGGTGCTTGACTACATTCCGAATTACCATGGACCTTGCTGGCTGTTATAGGAAATTCATCCTGCAGATTTGGTTCATCTTCGAGCCCAACATTATCCTCAGTAAGCTCATCTGAACTTGCCTGCATAGAAAAGAGAAACAAAACAGAAGTGAGACGATATTTAGGAGTTATGCATTCATGTTAGATCATGAAGTATAAAAGCCACATAAGCAATAAGTGACATGATGGAGTTAGCTCTTGCCTAGAAGTTCAATCGCATGAGAGTGACAGCTGTTCAATGCTGCCAGTATGACGGCCGCAAATATGCACCGAAGCTGGCATGACAGATTTTGGGGTTTCAAGAATAATACATAACTCCGAATTTCGGAGAATTGGGGATTTACGAGAAATAAACTCCGATAAACGCCGAATTTCCGCCAAAAATATAAACTCCGATAAACACCCGCCGATTTTCAAGAAAAATAAACACCGAAAACACAGAGCTCTATTTATACGTAGTTATGAATGCATATTTAGTGTACCTACTGACAGCCCCCTAAGCATTATTCCCCACCAATCCAACCGCTCCCTCTCCTCTTACATATACAGGCACCTACCACCCGACCCCGCGTTGTTTTAGCAACCCCCCCCCCCCCTCAGTCGCTTCGAAATTATGGGTAAAACACTGGCACCGCGCGCCCCGCTTCTACATCGACGTGAAACAAGATAAACGAGGACTGCATCGCCCCCGCGGTGGAAAGCTGTGGTATCAGTCATTTACGGCAAAAGAAGCTGATGCCTCACATAAGCACGAACAGAACGGCTCCATGTGCGAATCGACATTGATAACGCCGGGCTCTGACAGTCATTTCAAAATATCACAACTCACTTGTGAAGCATCTTGAGCAGCAGACGATTCTTTCTTCTGGCTCCACACAATCTGTAGGGGAACTTTGACGATGTAGTCGGTTCCAAATAGAACCGAAAGCGCCGTTTCTGAGGCGGAACCGACCACCACGACGGGCCCATGCGTGCACGGGGGCCCGGGGCCGTCACTTCAACAGCTGCGCTGTAGTGAAAGAACTACGATCTACGATCATCACATTGTAATTCACCACGTCGTACACATGCCGTTGTTAAACCCCGCCGCCGAGCTGCTTTGGTGGCGAGGTCGGTTAGCACTCAGCGCGGCAGTTCGTGGTGTGCGGAACATTGTGGGTTCGAACCCGCGCGTTGTAGCTTTTTTTTTTTTTTTTTAGTGTTTTCGTTTCTAGTTTTGAAACATTGCGTCAAGATTAACATGACTTCTCCGAAGGAACCGTAACTTTACTTTTTAAAAGAAAATCAAGCGGAAGGCTGCTGCAGCAGTACACTGTAGCTGCAACCGTACTCAAGACACAATACATTGTTTCATTGCATCGCATATGAATGGGACGCTGACATGACATTTCCGACCACTGATTTATTACGTTGAGAACGCACTCTAGCAAAAAACACTTGAAAAAATAGCGACAATCCTCAGAACGCCGTTGATATAGCATGTTTTATAGAAACAGTTTCGGTTTCGATCGAAACCGGGAGTGGTAGTATCAAAGCTGTGATAATATAATAAATTATTAGCAGCGATTTGAGGTTTGTGATCACTTTATTTGTGAATTAGAGCTCCTAAACTTTCAACTAAAGCAACAAAGTTAATGGTTGAAGAAGATATCATGCCACTACGCCTTTAGTTAGCGGCAAAACATTCATTTTGACGCCACTGCTAGCAACAGTGGCATTGCTTTTTTTTTTATTCCGTGGAGGATTTTTCGTGCGTGAACGACGGCCGCTTGTGAAAAGTTAGTGCGACGCCGTGTTTCGTCTACGTAAGATACCACTTTCACAAGAACAAGAAGGTTATAAGTACGAAGAGCGTGCCGTGCGGTGGTTTAACTGCAAGGACGTTGACGACTTCACCCCTGGGGATGTCTTCAGTGCTTACTGGGAGCGGCGATGAGAAGACCAAAGTCGGCTCTACGACACCGTGCTTCTGCATATGACAGGTGATGTAAAATTCTTCATTACATGGGGCACACATTCTGTGCGTATGTTTAAAATCTCTTCTTGCACGTGCGGAGTCGAAGAAGAGCCTAAACTTCAATCTGGCTGCGCATGTTCAGCTTTTTTCCCCCACACTCGCCTTTGTGCTGAACCACGCCGTTATAACTCCATGTCATGTCCCAGCGCTGGCCGACCGCTATCTAACATGTAGCCTATTTACTATTCTGTAGTATGTAGTACTTTACGCCGAGCTGCCGTCGCCGCGTGGGTGTGTACCAGCGAATGCTATGCCTTGCACAGTGTTGAAATCCTGAGTTACGGCAATATTATAGAGTTAACGTTAA
>NC_051185.1:106089979-106109978 GCF_013339695.2 Rhipicephalus sanguineus | reverse complement strand
TCAATATAGCTTGCTGAATCATAGGAATACAATGGTAATGTTTTTAGACTGCTATAAAAGCGGAGCCAACAAGGAAACCACAGACGTTATTCTCATATGACGCCTGTATCGTAGGAGTACACATCGTGAGAGTATCATGGATTGTTTATTGCTTTCTTGCAAAATTAGATTGCCAGCACCACAACCACAATTGACTTTGCACCGATTTTACGCCTGCGTAGGCTGTTTTTCCAAACCGGTTTATATACCCTGCGTGGCTGTGTGGTAGAATACCTGATTGCCACGCAGAATGATTGCGTTCGATTCCTGCTGGGGTTCTAATTTTTATTCTTTACATTCGTCGGGTCAACGCTGCTGATGTCGGTTTTTCTTAACGCTCTTGCATTTAAGTTACCAATGTTTGTTCTCGCCGTTCCTGTGTAGATATAAACTGTCAATCACTTGTGGCGCATACCCAATCACCGCGGTTCGTGGGAAACGGGTATGTGCCACACCTGTCTGGTGGAAGGTGTTTGAAGACGTACGCGACAGGATTTTCACGTTATTCAGGTCATGACTCCAAAGTCATATTCGTCAAATCGTCTCACCTTCCCATGCCAATTTTGGTCTACACTAAGTCAAGGAGGCGATCATGAGAGCTCGCAGAAGTAGGCGGCTAGATAGATAGATTGATAGATACGTAGATAGAAACGCTCAAAGTACCAAAGGGTCGCTAAGAAATGTTTCGCATTTATTAATTTCCGAGTTCTTACGTGCCAAAACCACGATGCCGTCATGAGGCGCACCATAGTGGACGGCTCCTGCAATTTCGACCAGCTGGGGATCTTAGATATGTGCCTAAATCTAAGTACATGGGCCTGTAGCATTTTGTCTCCATCAAAAATGCGACCGGCGTGGTGGTGCTCGAACCCCCGACCTTCGGATAAGCAGCTGAGCGCCGTCACCGCTGTAACCGCCGTTGAAGCTCGGCTGCCATCGTCAGGAATTGAAACCGGGTCCTCGGCCTTAAAAGCTTAGTTTTTTGTCTCGCATTCATGAAGGCGCACGCACGTAAATGCTGGCAGATGCAAATACTGTGCGAATCGACCGCAAAGCTTCTTCAATAATGGTAGGATAAAGGATAGAAGCATATGCCTCCATCTTCAAGAATTAGTGTAACTTCCACGAGCCATACGCATGCTGACGCGCGTGCTGTAGATTTCGTTGTCAAAAGAGAACACTGAGAACCAGTACAGCGTGCAATGCCGTTTTCATGCGGCGTCATCATGGCGCGGGCAAACTCACAACATAAGAGTGGCATGAAGCTCTTCAGAAATAAAGTCGCGCACTCCCATATGCGTTTCCCTAAGACAAGTGCAAAACAAAAGCCACCTCTTTCTTCTCAGATTGTGCTCACCGAAAGCTTTCCGCACGAAACGTGGTTTTTGCACTGCCTCCGGGATCGGAGGAATTGGAAGCTTTCTGCACCTCGCGTGATTTCGCAGTGCCTCCCTGATCAGCCCAGCTTTGTCCAAGCAGCGATGTCATGTGATGACGTCACCATGAAACGTCATGCCATGTGACGTAATCGTATGGTCCCGATCACTTCTTGATGACGTCATAAATTCTGGCGACCTGTGACGCCATGCTTTTCCGCATCCCTTCTGTTGACGACGCCGGCGGTCACTCTTCGCGTTTGTTGAGACATCTAAATCTTTCGCCACAGTAAAATTTTGCCTCCATAATAGCATGATCATTTGATGCTTTTTCTGGTCACGAAACGTCGCCGTCACGCTAAGGGGGTGCTTGATATCTTGCGCAAAGCTGCTGCGCTGCGGCGCCGCCGTAGCTTAGAGGCCACCTTTCCCCTACTTGATTCGAGAGAGACCGAAGCTGCGGCCGCCGCAAGCTGAGAGTTTGCACGTGTACTTAGTATCTATGATCGCTTTCTAGATGAGAGCCGCATTCGGGTATTGTAAGATTCAAGGGACACGTTCGCATGACGATGTCGATCAGGTGCTGTCTACAGGTATGCCATTCCGGCTACAAGGGCACTAGCGAAAAGTTATCGCTATTTTGCATATTTTGCATGCCAAGCGTTCGTGAGCAGTTCGAGAACTAGAAGCGAGCCGTAGCGCGGCAAGAAACGAAATTCAGCTTCGATTCAAAGCATGTGGGCGTGTGCTCGAAGTACTTAGGTTCTTCGGACATCACCCGTGTGAACGATTTCACGATAAATGGTGACGCGCAGCTTCATGCACTGCTGTACACGCCCGTCTACTTTTTGCATGTATGCGCGAAAAGATAAAAAAATGGTGTTTGCATTGGAGTGGTCCTAGATAGATGAATTCCTGTTGGTCTGCTGTCTGTCGCCTCTGCCCTTCAAGCCCGATGAGGCTTTGGCAGGCTAATTTTGTATTGCATTGTTACTGGGCCAAATGTTAATAAAGTATTATTATTATTATTATTATTATTATTATTATTATTATTATTATTATTATTATTATTATTATTATTATTATTACAAGTCGCGCCTCAGGCCTAACGAGATTTCTCCTGGTTTCGGTGGCCTGCTAGCCTGCTCTATGAATTCGTAGCTACGATTACGGTCGCTGTCAGTTCGACCGCCACTGGAACTACATTGAAAGCCGTCGTTTGCAAGGGAGTTTTCCAGCGGTGATAAATGGGTCATTACCAATTTATTGCGACATACATAAAAAAATTAAACATGCAAGTTTTCTGTAATACCCCTTTCAGATTTCTTTTTGCTCCATATGCTACCCCATTGCTCAGTGAAGGTGAAAATTAGATGTTATTTCTCATAAGCATTTGCACTACTTCTGCTCCATCAAAGAAAGCTCGCGATTACAATCCTATTAAGCGTCCTGGTTCGCCCAGGAAGTACGGCACTGAATGCAAACGTGCGTCAATCCTTGTCACTCTGCTCGGGCGAGATGAAGTTTAGGAGTCGCTATGCGGAGTAAGGGGGACATATTAATACATGCAGTCTTCATCGCGCATATTGACGAAGATCGCGTAAGAAAAGTATTTCGCATAATTGGACTGATACGCACGAGAAATAGAAAAGCTTTCCAGGCCTCGAAACGGCAATAGTTCGCATCCAGCAAGCGCTTCACTGTCGGCTACTGTCTGCCGATGTAACTGTTCCAATCAGATAACCGGAAAGTGCAAGCTCATGTCCTATAACATATTCTGTTACGTAGAATTACAGTCCGTAACCTTTGCAGGAAAGGCACGCGTGCTATAGGAAGTTCGGGAAGTAAGAGTGCACGACCTTCTGCTCAGGTTATTTTCTGTGTAAAACGAATCACAGGCGCGTCAAAAGTTTTTTTTTTCAGTCTTCTTGGGCGAACTAAAGACAGATTTCTGAGTATGAAGATGTCTATGCACATCATCTGCAGGCACACCACTGAACCGGCACCCGACTCTGAGATAGTTTACTTTTTCTATGCGCCTTGTCCTCAGCTAGAAGACATTCTGAGAAGTGTAGTTAGTTAGTATATCGCTATCGCGTTCAACTCTTATTAAATGCGAAGCTTAAGCGTCCCCAAATTTTTAAATTAATGCAGCAGTTTCGTGAGCAGAAACACTACTTAGGGGCTATGGTAACAGACAGTTTTAATGTAGGGTACCCAAAGCTTTGTGTTAACGTTTATCGCCACCGCGCATGCGTCGTCCGCTTGCGTCCTGGTTATCCACGTTAAGGTACGGAAAAACATATCGTACCCTACAACCGCTCTCTCTGCGTACAATTTACTAGCATTTGACGGCATAAAGGTTCTGTTATCTCTCTCTCGCAAGCGAAAGCACGTTAAAGCAAAACTAGATCCATAATATTGCAGCAGCTTTTTTGTACATATAGATTTTGAATAATTTAAATTAAGATGTGTTTTTTATGAGCGGAAATATTCAAGTGCACTAACCTAGCATTTACTGTTAATCAAATGGTAGTGAAGCACTCGAGAAAAACTCGCAGGACATCTTTGAGTGAATGATACGGCTATGTTTGATGTGGGCGGCCTTACGCCTTCGTAATTTGGCTGCAACAGTAGTTGTAAGTCATTGTGCATTAGCGACCTGTAGCGGAGTACATAATACTCTGAATTGACTGTCGGCGTCATCACAAATGGTTGAAGAAAGCATGAAAGCCTCCGGCGTGCCTCGTGGTTTCATGTACCATACAAGAGTCGTTTTCCTTTGTCCACTAAAGCACTACAATCTAAGAAAAAATTGAGTATTTGGGGAGTATTTCTGCCACACAACGATAATCGTCATTAATCTCGCGTACTTTCCTCGCGTTATCACCACGGTCCCGGCACTTCCCACTCACGAACGGCGCACGCGTTATCACCGTGACATTGCATTCTTGAAAAGAAAGTGACGAGAGCCGTGTTTTCAAGAAAGGGGATGCGAGCAAGCCAGATGACGATTATTGTTGTGTGGCAGAAATACATCCAAATACTTGATTTTTTGTTAGTGTACGAAGTGAAGTGAGAAGTGATCGAGGGCAATCAAAGAGCAATTGATCGTATTAAGAACCAGAGGAAGCGTTTGAGAGCGGAGCCGTAATGGTTGTCACCGTCGAGCCGTCTTAGCATGCGCTAAATCACCTTGCGAATTTTCTAACCCCAGGAGTTTTAGGGGCTTAGTATTCTGGATCAGCGGCGTGCAGCTCTCCTGTGGTATTGGGAATCGTAATCGTTTTAGGTGAGGAGCACTTTGGGACCCGGGCTGTCGCCTCAAGCGATCTCATGTCGTCTTCTGTCATCTCATGTCGTCGCGCGGCGTTACGTAGGCGAAATTATGTACAGCACAGCCATGTATGGTATTGTATAGCAAAGAGTCGAGAAACGGAGGCGAGGGTGAGGCCTGATGTGAGCGTGAGGAGGGAAAGGAGGAGGGGAGAGGATAAAGCGTAACATAGCCATGTTTGGCGTCAGGCAGGCAAATTCATGTATATCATATCCATGTATAATGCAGTATGGCAAATGGAGGGTTTGGGAAAGGGTAGGGACGGTGATGAGGAGGGAAAGGAGGAGATAGGCCAGACAAACAAAGCATGACCATGTATCCATGTATCGTATAGCATAGGATTGTGTAATATCGTATAGGAATGGTTGTTGAAGGAAAGCGAGCGTGAGGTGCCAAGTGAGAGTGAGGAGGAGAGAAAATAGGAAAGGGAGGGTAAAGCATAATATATCCTTGTATAATAAAATGTGGAAAGAAAATGGAGAAGGTAAGCGAGGGTTACGATAGACGTGAGGGGGAGGAGGAAGGAAATCTGGAGGGGAGGGTAAGGCATATCATAGCCGGGTATGGTACAGTATAGCGAGAGTCAGGAGGAGTGGTGTGAAGGTGAGGAGCAAGGAAAGATCGATGTAAGATGGCGCCACTGCATCACAAACGGAGGTTTCTTTTCCCGCCATGGACGCCAAGCAGTCTGCACGTTCGGGACGCCAGCGTTGCCGAAGAGCAGGCGAATCACTGCACCGCACTTCCTACAACTTTCACGTTGAGTGCAACTGCATACATTTTTAAGCGATACTTTTGTAACTGAGTTAAGTGGCGGCGTGGTACGCGAGGAACCAGGTGCCGACGAGCGTGCAGAAATACGGCCCTCGAAGTGCACTGGTTGGAAGTTGCAAGTAGCGCTCTGTGTGTCGTCTTCTTGTTCCCGTCTTTGTGCGCTTAATGGTTTCATAATGCCAGTGTACCAACTAGCTCGGACCCAGCCTCTGATGCACTGCTGAGTTGCATATTTGTATGCGCTATATTCGAATAATTGATGCTATCTCGAAAGAGGGATTGCCGGCTATCAGCCGTTTCTGATATAGCAATGTGACCTTTTATCAAGGCCACTTGACATTTCAAGTTGCCACAATTCATTGTTGCCCGAACTGAGCGAATTACCGTTCTTTTTGGCTGCAGACCCTCATGTATTGCGCTGCTATAAAGCACGCGTCCTATTACCGACATGGAAGATATTTTGTAGTGTTATCTACAGCATATCCAGTGTTCGTGTAACCGCATTTTATGTGAACTGTAGTGTTATGTGACAGGGCTATATATGGTGTTTTTTTATGTGAATGGGCTTACATGAACTATGCCAAGCTGTTCTTTTATGTAACATTTTTTTTTCAATTGGTGTGGTTTTCACATATCGGATCATCCGTGGAAAGGAGTAGCCCATGCTAAACAAAAGCGCTAACATCTCGTAAACATCATATAATAAAAAAAAACGAAACAGTTAGGAGGCACCATTGCGCAATGTGTTCAAAAGAAAGAAAGAAAGAAAAGAAAGAAAGAAGTACGTCAGTCATGTACACGTCAAGCGTCGCTTGCCCCCTTTTCCCGATTGGGCAAGAGCACCTCCGTTTTTTAGTGCGAAAAGATTTCTGCTCTACTGACGGAGATTTCGCGTAGTGGTTCCTCAATCCGATATAACAATGTTCTTGACTGGGATGACACGTGGAACGTGTAAATAAACACTAAAAAAAATCAAGCACACGCGCTTTTCTGCCAAGCTCAAGTTTGGGCGCGACGCTCGCGCGGCTAAGCTATGCGTTACTGGGGGCAGACGCTGCCCGCGAAGGCGGTTTGTGTCCGGATTTGCCAGCGGTGGCGGCAAGGACACGTGGGTGCATGCGCTCCTCATTCCGCCCAGAGCACTTCTAGTCTGCAATAGTTACATTGTGACGCATCGCAGATGCAATCCGAGAGCTCTGCCCGTGCGCCGAGGTCGGGAGGCAGTGTTGTGGCCGTGGATGCCCCCAGTTGCAAGAAGAGCAGTGTTGCCGCTCGACGTTGCTTTGGAAGCCTATTGCTACACTGCCGTCATATCATGTGAGCATTGCTAGCCTCCAACATTTGTCCTGTTACAAATATCTGGGCGTATTTATCTCTTCTGACCTCTGTTGGAAGTTGCATGTAGATAATATAACCAACAACGCTAATCGTGTGCTGCCCTACATACATCTGACTGACTGACTGACTGACTGAGACGACTGAGAGAAGCCAGAAGCGGCGCGCCACCCCGGCGCCAACCCCGTCTCCGTCGGCGAGCAACGCGCCACAACGGCGCCAAAGGGCAAGCGCGCGATATGTATGGCGTATACGGCGGCTCTTTCATGACGGAAGCCAATCGAAACGCGCTTCAGGAACGTCCAGTGACTCCTTCCAAATTGCGAACTCTTTTTCTCTGCCTGTACCTTCCAAAAGGGGTCACATGAACGCCCGAAGAGAGTCACGGTTCCATGACGCTCTTTTGACTCTTTTTTTTTCTTAGAGTGCACTCGTTGCGCAATTCGCATTGTGTGACGCCTGGCTGTTATTTCACTTTTCTACGACGCTATACTACACATGTTATTGTGGTTCCTTCCCGCGATGAAGCATGTATAGGCTTTTTGCAAAAGAGTTTCAAGAACCGCCATGGCTCTGTGGTAGAACACTGGGATGCCACACAGAGGGCCGAGGTTCGAACACCATTCCATCTAGGATATTTTTTCTATTTCGTTTTTTTCTTCTTTAGTGCGATAGCTGTTACGGACACCAGCAGCGGCGGTGGACAATTATGACGCCAAAAATGGCTGTTGTAGTGATCTCATAACAGCTTTCGCTTGAAAATGAAATGAGAAAGAAATATCCAGGATCAAATGGGATTTGAATCCGGGCTCTCTGCGTGGCATCCGAGTATTCTACCACACAACGATGCTGGTGCTTGAAACTACTTGGCAAAAAGACCTAATACAGGCGTCATGTCGGCCAGGGAATCGAGTTGAAATGTATAATATAGCGTGGCAGAAGAGAAAAATAACATCCTGGCCTCACACAATGCTAATAGCGCAACGAGTGTGTGGCTTAACGCTTCCCCCTCATTACAAAGTGCTCAACCATAACTCTTTATCGCCATGAGCCACATGCGGCATCAACAAAGTACACGAAATGCCTTCCAGATGTGTACCGGGTACATCGCTTATACGCAGAAAGACAAATAATGGCATCGTAGGTGCTTCCCTACTTCACAAAAATCATGATTTTTCGCGTAGTGATTACCTTGCATGTGTTTTTGTATTAGCTTCCTCAAGAGAATTTCGAACGGGCCCTAGAAAGGCCGCTGTGCTGCCTAGAAAGGCAGCACATGCAGCCGCTTTCGCTGTGGTTGTGTTGCGCGCTCCGCGCAGGTCTGGCATTTTTTCTGAGGTTTTACGTACCACAACCGTGATCCAATGATGACGCACGTCGTGCTGGAGGACACGAGAAATTTCGACCACCTGGAGTTCTTTAACGAGCACGTCAATCAGTGTACCCGGACCTCTATTATTTCAACACCATAAAAAATGCCACCGCCGCGGCCAGGCTCGAACATCCGACCTTCGCGTCAGAAGCCTAGCACTGTAACCACTGTACCTCTGAGGAAGCTTGAGTGCCGTTGTCAGTAAAGGAACCCGGGAGCTCGGCCTTAAAAGGTGAATTTATTGTCGCGCATGCATTTAAGGTAGACCTGTGCGCCGCCGCGCTCGCCGCCGCCGCGCAAGAATAGTGGCGAGCCGCCGTTTGTCTTTTCTTTCAATCCGACCGGCGAATCTGAATATAAACACATCAATTCACCTGAAGCTGTCGTATCTTTCAATCCGCCTGATTTATCACAAGTATTGCATGCCATCACCGCTGCGCCGTGCTCCAGCATTAAAGGGCGAGGTCCCAACACGCTGAATAGCCTATTCTTGGACCTACTACACTATATGCATAGATAAATAAGATAAGTAAGTAAGTACATCCATGCGTTTCTACATTTTCCTCCTTTTATTTTCACTCGTGCAATTCGATAAATCAATGTATAAGTGAATAGGGGCGTGCGAATATCAAAAAAAAAATCCGGCAAATACCACGCCTTGTGGGAATCGGTTTCATGAGAAGCAGTCAGGAAGTAGTTCTATGCTGCATATCTGGCTTTGAGCCAAGCGTTGCCGGGTGGATCGACGTGTTTTTGTAAGTTTGGTAGTTGTCTGTACATCATGGACTTACTAGGAACGTCGACAACACTGGTGTTTGAAGGGTAACTTATTGTCTGACATAACTTCAGCGCACACTTTAGAGCACATACGCCAGTATTATAGAAACGACGGGCACTTTGCGGTGCGATGGTGTGAATATCACACGTAAATTTCTTTAGCGTATTCCGCCGGTGTCGGGCAACGCTTGAATATAACTTGCTCAATGATAGGAATACAAATGTAATGTTTATTAGACTGCTACAAAATCGGAGCCAATACTGGAACCAGAATAGACGTTAACCTCACATGACGCCTGCATGGTAGGATTATATATGCAGTGTTTATTGCTCTTTTTATAAAATTAGACACCCAGCACTACATCCACAATTGTCGTTGCACAGACATTATGACTGCATAGGGTCTTTTTCCAAAGCAGTTTCCAGAACTGGCGTGGCTCTGTGGTAGAATACCTGATGCGCGTTTCACGAACCCGTGTGCATGTGTGGAAGAAGGTCTTGACAGTTCTTGAACAAGGTCATCATCACCGTGGTCAGTGAGCACCAGCAGCTGGTCATGACTTGTTATTGGATTCGATCATGATCACGGTGACGAGGGGTCCATGTGTAGTGAAGTATGAGGTATAGTACAGCTGTTCGAAATCATGGATGCCTCGGTCATTTCTTCGAAAAATTTTCTGTCGATAGAGCCGTCAACACGTCGGAACGTGATGCCACCGTTCGCGTTGGTGAGGTATAGGCCGTCGAGGCTGGTAGGCCTGGATTATGCTAGGTAGACCAACATCAGTGAATGGTGCATGTCGTATCCGTAGACTATCTGGGCGCATGTGGCCTACGTAGCATAGTCTACAAAGCGGCTGTCAGTCAATCTGGCATCATCCTCGGTCTGCATGAGGCCATCGCCCAGCCTCGTAAGAAATGAAGGTGACACTGCGTCGTTCTGGCGGACTAGGTGCACTTTAAGGTGCGATGATGTCAATATCATACGTAACTATCGTTGATGAATTCCTCCGGGGTCGAGCAATGCTTCAATATAGCTTGCTGAATCATAGTAATACAAATGTAATGTTTAATAGACTGCTATAAAAGCGGAGCCAACACTGGAACCACAGACGTTAATCTGATATGACGCCTGTATCGTAGGAGTACACATCGAAGGAGTATCGTGTAGCGTTTATTGCTTTCTTGCAAAATTAGATAGCCAGCACCACAACCACATTTGAAGTTTCGCCGACATTACGCCTGCGTGGGCTGCTTTTCCAAACCAGTTTGTAGACTTGGTCTGGCTCTGTGGTAGAATACCTGATTGCTGCGCAGAATGCTTCGGTTCGATTCCTGCTGGGATCCTAATTTTCATTCTTTACATTCGTCGGCTCAACGCTGCCGATGTCTGTTTTTCTTAACGCTCTCGCATTTAAATTACCAATGTCTGTTCTCGCCGTTCCTGGGTAGATATAAACTGTCAATCACCTGTGGCGCATACCCGTACACCGCGCCCCGTGGTAAACGGGTATGTGCCACACGTGTCTGCAGGAAATGGTTTGACGACGTACGCGACAGGATTTTCACGTTATTTTTGTCATGACCCGACAGTCATATTCGTCAGATCCTCTTACGCTCCCAGGGCTGGGCAAAGATACTTTGAAATTGTATCGCGATACGATACAACATACTAAGGCAAAAAGTGTTTGAGATACAGATACAAGATACCATAAGGCCGATTGTATCCGATACGATACATTCCAATTGTATCTTAAGATACTTCGATACATTCGGCAATTTGTTTATATATATTTGTATATGCTGTAATGTAGCACTAAACGCCGTTGCACAAAAATGTTCGCTTGAAAGTTCATTAACTGCGTCCAGTTTTGTTTCATATGAATGAAACGTCTGTTGTATCGCAAAAGTTTTGTATTTCTTGCTGAAGGTATCTTACTTTTATTCCGAAAGAAATTATTCGGGTTGCTTTAGCTGCTAATAATGACAGCTCTTTATGCACTTCGCTGATAACGGTTTTTGCTTGCCGCTTTTGTAATTGGGTGGAGCCAATGTTCTGCTTGCCGACCATCTAGGAGGATGCCATCTAATCAGAAGAACTTCAATAAAAAGCCTCCGCACAATGGCGCAAATACCGTAGTTAAGTTCTACCTTGCCCTAAACGTATCACGGTTTTCGCAATGCCCGATCACCGGACAGGTGTACGTCAGCGAGAACGCTGGTAGCGAAATTCTTTGCGACGCATCTTGTTTACGTAGAGGGCATAAAACTGCAATTACTTTTATATTCTACTTATCTGCTGCCGTAAAGCGTTCGATGGCGACGTAAGCAGTATGCGCGATCTTTTAAGAATTTCTCTTTTATGAGAGAACATATGCAGCCCAGAAAACGTGTCAGACGTGTTCTATAGTTGCACGAAGTGCCTCGGGACACCGCCGCTATATACACTGTATTGCAACTTAAGCTTCAATTACCTGTTGATTAGTAACAGTAAAAATATTTAGAGGATACTAAAAAAAAAGAACAAATATAACTAAGTAAAATAGAAAAGCGGTTCTGCATCAAACACAGCGTAATAGTATAGGAACACGATACAGGCGGCACCCCCAAAAGCTACTAATAACTGCTGCGTTCAACGTCCCACTGAACCACGATAGGATGATGATAGAGACCGTAGTGGAAGGCTCCAGAAATTTTGACCACGTGGTGTTATAAAACTTAAATATAAACACACGGGCATCGAATTGCGGCCGCCGCGACCTGCAGGTGCCTATGTAAAATAGCGTGTGTGTTCGACTCGTTAAGACGCTCATTAGAAAAACGGAGCATTTTGTATAACAATGTTTCTCCAATCCATTTGCTAACATATTTGAGATGGCTCCTAATAATTTACATTATAATGAAAACTCATTTTCGCTATTTCACTAAGCAGTAAGCAGAATTTCTGTTGCTGTATACTCCAGGCACGCGAAGATTATTATATATTTGTTGTCAACGATGCCTTGGCATAACAGTAAACTTAAGTAGAATATAAGTCTGTAAACAATAGCAGAAATGACGCAGGCAGCAAAAAGTAAGAATAAAGCAGAGAGCTTACCTTTCCATCCCGTTGGACCGATGTAGCCCACGTTTTCCCTCCGAGGAATTTGAAAAGATGGGAGATGGCTGTCAGGCGCTTCTTAAGACCAGCCTCATGGGGACCCCGGCAAAAGTCTCTATGTATGATGACGCCCAAGAATTTGTGAGTCCTGGCGTAACAAATATATTGTCCATTGATTGATACGGCATATGCTGTCATTGGGTTCCGCGTAAATGCGACCAACGGAGATTTCTCAGGTGAAATCTCGAGGCCTTGGTCACTATGGTACGCCGATATTGAAATCGCGGCTTTTTGAAGCCTTGCACGCACCTGAGGCCGTGTTACACCTGATGTCCTAACACCATCACGTGATGGTGTTAATGACACCATCACGTTAATGACATATTGCCGTAAGCAGAACCGAAAAAATCAATACAGAGACGTAGGTTATGCATGGGATGGAAAAGGACAACTTAGAAAGAAGTTGTGCTCCCAATCCAAATATGATTTTGAAAACTATGATTTTGAAACGTCACAGTTTCCCCGCAACAGCGAAGCAATGAATGCAATAGCAACAAATTGGAATGTCACACAAAGAACGTCAAGGAGCTCGATACTTGCACAGCGCCGCTCGAGCGCAAAGTATATACACTGACGAAAAGAATACACAGGACGACCGCGATCTAACAACGGTCACTGCTCGACACTTGCAGCGCGCTGCTCAAACACAAGGGAGGACACTCGAAAAGAATGCACAGGTACAGACAGGACGAGCAAGAACTAACGGCTGTTACTGCTGTTACTTCGTGTTTGAGCAGCGCGCTATACAACCCAACGCTCTTAGACTTCTTTTTCTTAAAACTGCGGTGGGCGGCGCGTGAAGGGACTTTTCCGCGTCTCCTGCCGCGCGGTGGCGTTCGACGCATTGTTTACTCGGCGTTCCACATCGTCAGTGGGTACAGAAATAGGCCACTTCTTAGTGCGCGTCTCAAGGGCAGCTTTAAAACTGAAGGAAAATGTGGGAGCGTCGCTTTCAAGCGCGATCTTCGGTGCAATATTGCGGGTGATACTACGCACACAGAAGCACGAGCTCTGCGTGCCGTTAGCGTTAAATGGTATACTTAAATAGCTCGCTGTTGGTATGCTAAACAACCGGTGGCGTGTGGCCGAGTTGTTTAATGCAGCGCGCTGCAGAGATAGGGGTCGCAGGTTGGAATCCCGGTGGTGCGCGTCGGGTTTTTTTAAATGCGAATGCATTTCTTAGTGGGGCTATGTCAGGCGCCGGTCGGTGTCCGCGCGCCTGTCCGCTCTCACTCCCTCTCCCATAGCAACAGCGGCGGGCGCGCGCGCTTATCCTCGCCCCTAGCAACCGGAGCAGGTGGTGCGGGTGGAGTAGCGGAGAGTGAGTGGAGAGGAGGAGCGCGCTCGGGCGTGTGAGGGCGCTCGCATCGCGGGAGCTCGGCGGAGCTCCCGCGTGTGTGGAGAGAGTGTAGGAGAGGGTAGGTGCAGTGCTTCGCCGCTCCTTCTCTCGCCGTTCGCTCTCTCTCCTCCCTGCGCAACCGCCTCAATGCAGTGCGTTTGAGACGCGCTTGTAGCGTTTGTGCTGCCTTGGTACAGCCTGAAAACAGCGCTTTCTAAACGCGTTTGTGCTGCATTGAAGGCGGTGGCAACATCCCTGAGGTGATTGCGAACGCACGTAGGGAGCGTTCGTTGAAAGAGGCGCCCAAAAGGAAGACACTTGAGCGCGTCGATGTGTCCAGTTTTACGCCATTAAAATTACTACGCCGTGTACTCACGGCGCAAGAACTGCATTCGCATTTCCTCACGATTCCCTTCGCGGAGGTGGGGGCATTTTTGCGTCTATTTTTCTTTGTGGCTTTTATTTATATGTACATACATATACATATCCGGGCCATGTCGGCGACGGCAAAAACCAGCCGGGAGTGTCCGTATAATTGCTATCGCAATAAAATGAAAAAGAGACGTACGCCAAGATAGGTTCTGTTAAGTGAATGCTTGCCCTGTTAAATCCAGCATCGGTACCGGTGGTGCTATAACTGTTCGCAAGGCTGGGCAATGATACTTTGAAATTGTATCGCGATACGATACAAGATACTCAGGCAAGAAGTACTTGAGATACAGATACAAGATACTGCAACACTGGTTGTATCCGATACGATACATTCTAATTGTATCTTAAGATACTGCAATACATTCTCAAATTTGTTAATATATATCTATATAACGCAGCATTAAATGCCTATGCGCATAGATGTTCGCTTGAAAATTTATTAATTGCGACAAATTGTGTTTCGTTTGAATGAAAACTCTGTTAGTATCTCAAAATTTTTGTACTTCTTGTTCAAGGCATACCTGTCTTCTTTCCGAAACAACTTATTGGCGCTGTTTTAGCTGCTTAATATGACAGCTCTTTATACTTTCGCTGATAGCGGTTCTCGCTTGTAGCTTTTGTAACTGATGGGAGCTAGTCGCTGCTCTGCTTGCTGGCCAGCAAGCGGGTTGCCAAGTAAGCATATATGAACTTCAATAAGAAGCCTCCGCACGATGGTGCAAATACCGCTGTGGAGTTCTACCTTGCCGGTAAACATATTACGGTTTTCGCAATAACGGATCACCGTACAGGTGTACGTCACCAAGAACATGTGCAGCCCAGAAACGTTTCGACGAATTGAACAGTTGCGCAAAGCGCTGCAGGACACCGCCCTATTCACGTTATTGACACTTATAGATCCGATGACTAGCAACAGTAAGAGGATCCAGGGAAGCCTAAACAACGAAAACAAATATATCTAAGTAAAATAATAAAGCGGTTCTGTATCATACACAGCGAATAAGTATAGAAACACGATACAGGAGGCACCCCCAAGAGCTAATAATAATTGTTGCGTTTTACGTCGAAAAACTACGATATGATTATGAAAGACGTTGTACGGAGGGCTCCGGAAATTTTGACCACCTGGGGTTCTAAAACCTACATATAAACACACTAGCCTCTACCATTTTCCCTCCATCGAAATCCGGCTACCGCGACCTTCGGGCCAGCAGTCAAGCATATAAGCACTGGACCACCGCGGCGGGTAACCACTAATACATACGACCATAGGCGTGCGCACAGGGGGGGCAAGGGGGGGGGCGCCCCCCCTAATCACCTAAGAGGGGGGCGCGAAGTCTGCCCCGTACATTGACCCTTCTAGTCACCTAAGAAAGGGGGGGGGCGCAAAATCTGCCCCATACATTGACCTAATAGGAGGAGGAGGGGGGGGGGCGGTGCGACGAACCTTCGCCCCCCTGATGGGGAACCCTGCGCACGCCTATGGATACCACAATTAAATTCAATGCCTATGGAAAATGGCGTAAAAGGACTCTTTGGGACGCTCATGAGAAAAACGGAGCATATGGTATAACAGTGTTTCTCGAATATCTTTGCCACTGTATTAATCTGGCGCCTAATAATTTGACCGTTATTATAATGCAAACTCAAATTTGCTAATTTACTCAGCAGTAAGCAGAATTATCGTTACTGTATACTTCAGGCGCGCCCGGATTATTATATATTTGTTCTCAACATCACCTTTACATAACAATAAATTCAACTGCATGGAATATAAGTATATAAACTTATATTCCACTTGAAGAAGAACAGAAGCAGAAATGACACAGACAGTTAAAACTTGGAATAAAGCAGAGAGCTTGCGCTGGCAGCACGTTAAAGGCATATTGCAGTAAGCAGACCAGCAGAAAAAGAAAACACTATAGACATATGTAATGTACGGGATGGAAAATAAGGACAGTAAGAAATAACTTCTGCTAACTATCAAATTATGATTTTAAAAACTCTTTGAATAAAAGAAAAACATACGTACGCCAAGATAGCGTCTGTTAGGTGAATGCTTGTTCTGTTAAATTCAGCATCGGTAGCGTTGGTGCCATATACCTGTTAGAACCTTATTTGCATATAAGTCAATCACATTGCGTGTAATGCAAACTTACATTCACGAGATCCTTCAAATCGCCGAAGTGTGGAAGCCACGAGAGGCAAAGCAACCTGCCATTTTATTCTTCAGACTTCGTAACGAAGCACCACACAATACGAACTTCGATAATGACTTTATAGCGGCATCAGCATGTGTGCGAAAGACGCCGCCAGCATTGTAGTACGCGGCACAGGAGAGTGGCTAAGTGCCGAGTGTCATGGCACTGACAAAACTAAAAAAAAAAAACGATTAAACAAAGATTTGGCTGGGCGCAGACGTTCGCGCGCTTGTCTGTCGAGACGACGCGAGCGCCACCTCGTAACTCTGCTCTACCAATATAGAGGGACGCTCGGAGCTTATTGCCTATCCTCGATGGAAAACTCTTGCGGAAAGATAAAATAATGTCACTGCCTTTAGTTTTATTCCGGCGACTTAGTGGCAGCAGTATCAGCTTGAGAAGCTCGAGCTCAGCCAACGTTTATTGCTTCGCACAGTGGTGGTGCTATCGCGGTATACTGTATCTTAAGATACACGATACATTCTTCAATGTATCGGAAATACAGATACAGATACTTGTTTTGCGAGCCGTATCGCGATACAGATACAAGATACCCAAAAAGTATCTAAGATAGTATCGAAGATACATGTATCTTCGATACTGCCTAGCACTGGCTGTTCGAATCTTGTTTGCATATAAGTCATTCTGATATCATGTAAGTCAAACTTGCATCGACGAGGTCCTTTAAAACGCCAATGTGTGAAAGCCACGAGACGCAAAGCAACCCCTTTTGTTGCATTCTTCAGACCTCGTAACGAAGTGCAATGCAAGATTAACTTCGATAACGAGACTGAAGCGGCATCAGAATTTGTGCAAAAGACACCCCACGCGTTGGAGTACGTGGTACAGCACAGTGGCTAAGAGCCTAGTGTCATAGCACTGACACAACTAAAAAAAAAGAAACCGTGAAAACAAAATGTCCTCTGGGCGTAGACGTTCGCGCGCTTGACTGTCGAGACGACGCGAGTGCCACGACGTGACTCTGCTCCCTCAATAGGTATTCTAAGAGCTCATCGCCTGCCCTCGCTAGAAAACTCTGGCGAAAAGATAAGACAATGTCACTGTCTTTAGTTTTAATCTGGTGGCTTAGTGGGGGCAATATCGGCTTGAGAAGCGGAGTTCAACCAAGGTTTATTGTTTCGCACCGTGGTGCTGCGGTCGCAGTATCTTGTATCTTAAGATACACAATACAATCTCCAATGTATCGGAAATACAGACACTGATACACGCCTTGCGAGATGTATCGCGATACAGATACAAGATACCCAAAGAGTATCTAAGATAGCATCGAAGATACATGTATCTTCGATACTGCCCAGCACTGTAATAATAACGCTCCGATGCCAATGTTGGTCTACACCAAGTTTAGGAGGCGATCACGAGAGCACCCCGACGTAGGCGGCTAGATAGATAGATAGATAGATAGATAGATAGATAGATAGATAGATAGATAGATAGATAGATAGATAGATAGATAGATAGATAGATAGATAGATAGACAGACAGGCAGGCAGATAGATAGATCGATAGATAGATAGATAGATAGATAGATAGATAGATAGATAGATAGATAGGTGGATAGATAGATAGATAGATAGATAGATAGATAGATAGATAGATAGATAGTTGGATAGATAGATAGATAGATAGATAGATAGATAGATAGATAGATAGATAGATAGATAGATAGATAGATAGATAGATAGATAGATAGATAGATAGATAGATAGATAGAAACGCTCAAAGTGCCAAATGTTCGCTAAGAAATGCTTCGCATTTAAAAACTCACAGGGTGCCTTATGCATTCCCCACAGACGACTCCAAGCCGAAAGCCATCTTATTCTCAGTCGACGTGTTGATCCTGCCCGGCACCCTCCGAAAGCTTCGCACACCTAGCGTCGTTTTGCATTGGCTCCAGTATCGCAGGTACATCACGTGGTTTTGTATTGCCTCCGTGATCTGCCAACTTTTGACATGATGATGTTTTTTTTTTCATCGCTCGTCCCCGCCGCCGCGGGACGCCGACGCTGACAGTCAAATTTCGCGTTTGATGAGGCCTTTAAGGTTTTCGCCTCAATAGCAGTGAAGCTGTTGATGCCAGGCTTTGGTTGTAATCAGACCCGAGCAAATATCATTGTCAAAATACGGCACGCGCTGTCTTCGTCCTCTTCATGTTCTTCTTCGTTGACAGAACACGTGCGCCGAATTGTCCGGTGCACACTTATGATATATTTGATCGGTGAGAGAACGACTACAAAGAAAGAGAGAACGACAGAAATTCTTGGCAAAAAAAGTTTCGTGACGAGATGGGATTCGAATCCGCGTAACCATGATCCGAAGGCGAGCATCGTAACCACTTTGCTGTCCAGGCACGCTAGCAATGCATGGCAGAGCCTTGTATATATATATATATATATATATATATATATATGAAAAAGGAAACCGAGGGCGAGGATGAGAGATGTGAGGGCGAGGAGGAGGGCAAACAGGAGTGGAGAGAGTAAAGCATATCTTTGAAAGAAAGATAGAGATCGAAAAGAAAGAAACGGAACAAAGGGAAAGAAAGAGACAAACTGAGAGAATCAGAGACAGATAGATAGAGAGAGGACAAGAGCTACAACGATAGAGGAAGCGAGAAAAGAAAGGAGGAAAGACAGGAAGGGAGAGAATCAAAGACAGAAACACATTAAGAAAGAGAAATGAACAAATATGTAGAGAGACAGAAAAGAAAGGGAAGGAAAACATAAAGAGAAAGAGAGAGAAAGAGAATCAAAGAAAGAAAGGGAAGGAATAAAGAAAGATATTACGAGTGAGAAAGAGGAATAATTAGACAGAGAAAGAAAGAAATAGAAAGGAAGAGACAAAAAAGGACATAAAAAAGAGAGAAAGAGAAAAGAAAGAAAAAAATGTCACAATTTGGCCACAAGGGCGAAGCAATGAATGCGATAGCAACAAATTGCAATGTCACCCGAAGAACGAGAAGAAGCTCAATACTTGCAGCGCAAGGCTGGAGCACAAAGAAGGGCGCCCGAAAAGAACACACAGGCGTGCAGATCGCAAGCGTGAACTAACTACTGTCACAGTTGTTACGTCTTTGTGCTTGAGCAACGCGCTGCGAGTGTCGACAATGGAGAATCAGACGCTCTTAGATATTTGTTTTTCTTTTAAATTACGGCGCGTGGTTTAAACTATGGTGCGTGGTCCTGCCACACTGGGGCGTATGATGCAAGCTGTGCCCAAGGAGGATATTTTAATCCTGCTTGGTGTGCCCGTTGTTCATTGTTTTTTTTTCTTCCACATCACGAGTGGGTACAGAAAAGGGCTACTTTGTCGTTCGCATCTCAAGGACAATTTTCAAATTGAAAGAAATTTATGAGCGTTGCGTCTGCAAGTGTCGACAATGGAGAATCAGAGGCTCCTAGGCATTTCTTTTTTCTTTTAAACTGCGGCGCGTGAAGTGACCCCCTGCGTCTCTTCCCACACAAGGGCGCACGATGTAAAGTGTGCCCGGTGTTGTTTTTTTTTTTTTCGTTCCACATAACGAGTGGGTACAGAAAAGGGTCACTTTGTCATGCCCGTATCAAGGGCAGTTTTCCAATTGAAAGAAAATTAGGGGTGTTGCGTGACAGAGAATACACAGAAGCTCCTCCGAGATTTGCTTATCACCAGCGGTAAACGGCGTATATAAATAGCTCGCTGTTATTTCGCCGGCGCATGGATGGGGCATGGTTGAGTTGTCTAATGCAGCAGCCTGGGTAGCCAGGGGTCGATGGTTCGAATCCCCGGTCGGGTGCTTCGGAATCTTTTCTGATGCTTTAGTTTTCTTTGTGCCTTTTAAATATATATACGTACATATA